>NW_007727628.1:60940-120649 GCF_000696425.1 Galeopterus variegatus
GGGGGGGGGGGGGGGAGGTGGCGGAGGGGCAGACCAGGGCACACAGGACAGGTGATGATGGAGGTCTCCCGGCAGATTTGGGCTCAACCTGGGGGCTTCCAGGACCAGGAAGAGTCACGCTTGCCCAGCAGACCAGTTTTCTATAGCACCTCCAAGGAAAATGAGGGGTTTTATCCCCTCTACGGGGCGACTTTGCTTGGAGAAATTGAGATGAGAGCTGGGAAGGTGCCTTGCCTCACAGGCTTTCACTGCCTCAGTCACTTGGTGCATTTTCTTAATCCGGAAAGGGGATCTTGGGGGGAGCGGGGGCGAGAGACTCAGAAAGCCAGGTGTGGAGGGCTTTTGAGTACTTCGCTCTGCATCCTTCATGCAAAAGAAACTTAATATCACGATTCTGGTCAAAGCCATGCTTGTTTCAGACAGTTCCAACAGCGTGCAGGCTCGGTGTGCACCTTGGGTGGCTCTGGAGATGGCACTCCCCAGCCACTGTCCTGTGTCTGCAGACTTACCTGCCACGAGCTTCCTGTGGAGCCCTTGGGACTTTAGTTTCTAAAGATAATGGATAGTATTAACCAAAAATCCTGCACTTGGGGGGATTTGTGTTATAATATTTACAAAGGAATAATAGCCCTAAGTCTTGGGGAAAAAAATATATGATGATGCTTAATGTATACTATGTACAACTTTTTAAATGTACCTCAATCTTTTCACCGTGGGTTTCTATTTACTTATACGATGGTTACCATATGCTGTATTGCTGAGGACTACTTCTTGATTTGTTTGGGAAAACAATATCCTAACAAAGAAATAATCTTTCCAACAATTTAAAAGCATTAAACAAAGCAAATAAGTCTGGATTGTTTTGGATTACAAACAAAATAGTTTTGTCAGCAAACCTAACTCGATGAAAGTTTATATGGACATACACACATGTGTTCAGAGAGGCAATTCGATCTCATTTTTATTTTGACTTTTATGAAACCTTGACTTTCCTTTTCTGTGTTCTTTATTTTCATCTGCACTTTATGTAAGGTCGTTAATGTCTTTCTTCCATCCATTCATTCTTTTGGAGGGGGAATGGGGATCAGGGAGGAATAAGAAATCAAAAAGTCAACTTTATATGGTCAGGTAGTAAGACCACACTCATCAGTGGAGAAATTCAGAATAAGGAGTTCGGTGTAAAAAGGAGTAAATGCCACTATTTGTGACCTAGTATGGAAGGAAGGGAAAGTCCAAGAAATCCAGAAGAAAAGCAAAATAAAACGAAACAGGAGTTAAGTGTATTATACATGTAGAAGTATTATTTTTTTCCTATTCCAAGGGACTCTGTTTTGACCAACGTATCCATCAACAGTTTTCTCACAATAATGCTGAAGTGGGATTTGGTGGGTTATTGTTAATTAAAGCTCAAGTAAATCAAGTGATTGAGACATTGCGTTCAGAAATCAGAGCAGTCTGCTCTCCGTAAAGCTGAACTTCTTGGACTTTCAGATCTCAGTGGCTTTTTAGAGAGTGTGGCTTTTTTTTTTTAACCTTTGAGTGCAAGAGCAAATCCTTCCCTTCCCTCTCCAACATGCACACTGGAGCCTGCCTGGCCCATACTCAGGGTTAAATGCAGTGGGAGAAGGTCCTGAACAAATCCTGTGTTCTCATTAGCGTTAACTGTCGATAAAGAAGAATATTTTTTGGAAGAACTTTTGGTGGAAGAATATTTTTTGGTAAGAACCGCCCCTTCTTTTGGCTACCTGCAGATACTTTCAGGTGGGATGGGGGCTTGTTTGGCAATGTGATGGAGGGCCTGGCCTTCGTCCTCAAGTTCAGGAAATGGTTTTTCCCCATTGGACTAGTTATAGAGACGTAATTGGGGGAAATTTCCATGCATTTGCATAAGGCAGCCTCTGATTACTTAGTTTCTGCTTCAATAGCGATTAATTTTATGTGGTCTCAGCTCCCATCAAACTCATTTTTTTTTCCAAACTGACTTCTTAAATGCAATTGGTCACGGGGCTGTCTGTGACTTCATGTCTGCAAAATCTAAGCCATTCCATCCTTGTCGTTGTTTATTTCTCTGAATGTAAACCAGCAGTTGCCTGCGTGCATGCACTGTTGTTTTATTGTCCTCCCCTCTCTCGAGCACATAGGAATCCAGTTCTGATCCCCCCCCCAAATTGGGGACAGTGGGGCTGATGAGCAGGTGCTTTGGAATACAGCAGGCTCAGGTGCGGGACCATCAATCTCGAGGAAGGAATCGCAAATACCTGGAAAGTGCTCCCCTAATTCAAACGATTTTACATAGCATAGCTGAGGCCTCTGCAAATACCCCATAAGTAAAACAATGGCAGCTGGCTGGATTTACACCAAAGACCATGCACAGCTCTTCTCGCTATCACTTCACTTCTACAGTATATCTGTCCATCTTTTTCTTATCTCTATTTTTACATTTCATTATCCTCCCTTCTTTCTCTCCCTCCTCCTTTCCCTCCCCTCTCTCGCCTTTCTTGAAAACACATTTCTATCTGGCACAGAAAATAAACTCAGATTGTGGGTAGTTATGTTAATCTAATTCAATCCTCAGCGGGTTAAGAGTGAAATTCTAATAGTGGAGCTGTTGAGGGCTTTTTTGTTAATGGCTTGGGGATTACATTGAGTTAAAGGCTCATTTCCTAATCAAACAGAGAGGGAGAGAGTGACTCCGAATATTTATGAGTCTCCCAGTGAGAGTTTAAACATTCAACTCCAAAAGCAGGGTTTCTGCAGGAGGAAAGAGTTAAAACCCCTCAGGGCTGCTGGGGAAAAAAATTAAACCAGTTAAGCCATCAGCATTTTCAGGCTGCTGTACAACTTCTGTGCTCGGCAAAGTGGAAGGCAGGGCGGAGCTGGGGAGAGAAGGGAATCATTGCACGGAGCGAGCGAAAATGGAAACTGGCAGCAGCTCTGAAGCTGGAGTCAGCTGATGCGTTCAGAAGTCCCCCACAGCAGCCGCGGTCCCCAGTTCACCAAGGGCCTGGAGGGGCTGTGTGCCTTCAACTCCCTAAATCAATTCTCCTCCTCTGGTCCGGAGGTGAGAACACGGAGACAGGAGTATAGCTCAATTTACCAGCAGCTGGAGAGTTCCCCTTGCTGCCTGGTGGGGCCAGGGGAGCGGATTCTCCCCCACCTTGGCCGCGCCTCTGAAATGTCCAGGGCTCTGTCTTCCCCTCTGAAAGGAAATCCACACCTCCACAGGGCCCCCTCCCCTCCCTCTGACCTGTGAGGGGGTCTGTCCGTGGTCCTCCTGCTCTGCTTTCTTCACATGAGGCCCCCAAAGCCCGTCTGGTTTACCATGCCCAGGGGAAGGCAGGTGGAGAACTCTGATCTCCAGCCAGAGAGAGCCAGGAGCAACTTGGCCAGGGTCAAGCAATGTCAAGGCCCCTCTGAGGTCAGGAGTCAGTCCAGGCAAGCGTTCTGGCCTCCCTGTCCCCTCGTTCTCTTGAGGATAGCAGAGGAGAGGGGAAAGTCAGAGCCATATGGCTGGCCTGGAGTGAGGCTTCCTTCCTCAGCTTGGAAAGGAAGGGCAGGAATCCCTGATATGGGAGGATTCTGAATGCTCTGTGGACACTTGTCCTTTTTTCTGCCACCAACCAAGTGAGCTGTTTCTATTTCTTTCATTTGCGCCATTTCCCCTGCTTCAGGGGGTTGGCAGAGGCACCAGGCAGCCGACTTTCTTGCTATAGGACCTTTTGGCTTTTTGTGTCCCCCTGTACCTGGGCACTCTTCTCTCTCTTAGTGCTCCATGCTCAGTGAGTCTCGTATTTGCCCTTTTGTGTCAAGATGGCATTTAAAACAAGTCTACATCCATTTTTCTGTGGCGCCTTTTTCCTCTTCTTGGGGCTGTCATGGCCCCAGCTGACCTTCCTGCATTATCAAGTCCATCCCTTATGGTGTGACTGTTTCTGTGGGTCTCCCTCGTGAGACTAGGAGCTGCACCAGGACAGAAACTACACTTCATTCTCCTTGGCAGCCCAGCCCGTTGTGGGTCATGCTGCCTTCTTGGCCTAACACCTGCCTCTCATGGACAGTAGGGAGCCATGGCTTGAGCACGTGCTGTCAGACCATCAGGGTTCAAATCCTGGCACCACCCTTCCTCAGCTGCAAGACTCAAGCTACTGAATCCCTCCAGGCCTCACTTTTCCCATCTGCTAAATGGGGATAAAAATAGAACTTACTTTGTAGGCTTGTTGAGAAGATGAAATGCTCGGGAAGTGCTTAGCCTGTGCCAATAACTGCTGGCACTTTCGTTTGCTCAGCGCAGAGCCCTCATGTCTGCACACACCATGTTGCACCACTAAACACAGGCTCCCTGTGCCTCCATCCAGTGGAGTTCTGTGTCAGCAAGACTTCCAGCTTCATCCTTTCATGGTTGTTCCTTAAGGGAGCCAGAGATCAGGGTTCATTGGGAGACCTTCAAGCCTGGACAGAAGTTAGGGCTTTCAACCCCTGCGGGAAAGCAGAGGACGTGAGCTGGGCTTTGGGCAGCATTCCTCAGTTGGGGGAAGGCCTGCCTCTTCCCCACTCTGAAGAAACTGAGTTCGGTCAGCTCTCTTGGCCCTGGCTCACATTCCAATGAGCAATTTTGTTCTTGGGTCTCCGAGTCACTCCTGCACCCCAGTCCACCCCACAGAGGCCAGTTCATGCTCTACCCCTACAGCAGACCAGGCCAGTCCCGGCTGTGAAGCCAACAGGGCTGCATTTAGAGGGCTGCAGGTGACTTCTCTGTCCTTCCTCTTAACGTGATCACAATCCAACAGCCAAGTGTGCATCCCCAGACTTCCTGCAAGGGGTGTCCTCTCGTGGGGTGTCCCCAGTGCTGACAGCAATGTCCTAGTGTGTCTCTGTGTAGGGACCACTATCACGAGGGCTGAGCCCTCCTCCTTTTCTTTCCCCACTGATGAGCCATTTGTTTTCTGATTGAAGCAGGGGACCCACAATGTGAATCGCAGTGCCACCCAAACTTACAAAGTGCCCCATACTCTCACTCAGCCCCCTCGGCTCCCCCTCCTAGCAGGGGTAGGTGCTGCTCCTGGACACTTGAATCATCACTGCCGCCCTTCTTGCCTCTTTACAGTTCACATTTGCATTCTCCAGTGCCTAATGCAGCGCCTGGCACATAATATGTGCTCAATAAATGCATGTAAAGTTAATTGCAGAATCTCTTCTCTCAAGGGGGCACTTCTAATCCCGTAATCACAGGAGGAGTGATTTGAAGCTATGAATGTCCACCTGCCTTAACTACTACATCAGCTCGCGACCCATTGCTCATGGTATTTGCCCCGGCCTTCCTCCCCTCCCTGTCCCTCCCTCCTGCTGTCATGTTCCTCTATACAGAAAAAATATATATATATTGAAGTGTATCTTTTATTTATATGAGCACAAATCTTCCCAGGAATTTTATCCTGTTCAGTAAAGATGCTTTGTCTAAGTCGATGTCAAATTTAATTGCTAAACTTGTGTCTCTCCTGTGAATATTTCCCTCGTTTGTCATGCTCTCTCCTCTCCCCTCTCCGAGCTGTACCTGCTTCCTCTGGCTGTTCAGACTCACTAGTGCCCCCGTGTTCCTCCTCCTGCTTTAACTGCTGTGCTCCCAGGTGGTACACATGAGAGGGAGACCTTCCTTCTGAAGTTTTCCAAAGTGTCTGCTTCCATTAGCACAGACAAGGCTTTTGAAAGGTGTCAAGTTATGAACATCATTTTAGGTTCTGGTTTCTTCCCAGAACAGTATTTCTGCTCTCGCTTGGAAGACAGAGGATGAAAACTCAGGCTGCTGAGGGTTAACTGATAGCAATGAAAAGTCTAGGCATCTCTTGGGGACTAGTGGCTGGCTGAGACAATTGATTAGCTTGGCTTAGTGATCTTTCCAGCAATATTCAGGAGTGAAATTATTGCTAATTAGGCTCTGTGTGTGTGTGTGTGTGTGTGTGTGTGTGTGTGTTAGGGTTTATGACAATGAGGGGGTAGGATAAGATATGAGAAAGAAGTGTCATGGATTGTTTGCTCCTAAGTCAGTCTCAGGAAAGGACCTATCATCCCAAGTATATCTGAGATTATATCAAAATTATGAATGTTGTATGCATACAAGTCAGCTGGGGGGGGGGTGGCAGAATGAAGGGTGCATAGGGCCTCCCTGTACATTTTCTTTGCAACTCCCTGGGAATCTATAATTATTTTGAAAAAAAAAGTTAAAACATAAAGCCAGCTGGAGAGAGGCCCAATGTTGAGGGCTGCTTCCATCTGCAGGCGCTGGTGGTCGGAGGGACAGCGTGGTGTGCCAAGGAGGAAAGCAAGATCAGTGGTAATTAAGATGCCCTTGCTCTTGGGGCCTCAGTTTCTTTGATCATAAAATGAGACAGGGAGAAGATCTCTTAGGCCCCCCAGCTCCAAAAGTTTACATTTTTAGAAGTGCTTGTCATGGTGAACCCAGTACGTTGTGCTCCTAATATAACCGATAACATAGGCCAGCCAGCCTGTGGCCCTATCATCCAAGGCTGTGGGCCCAGGCGTGGCTTTTCATGGGCTTCGTGGCTCTACCGTCATTTTCCTTGGTGTGTTCTCTGTCCTCGCCTTCTCCTATCTATAGATACATCTGGGAGGTTAGTGGATAACTGGTCAGGACTACTTGTTCAAAAACAGGTATCCAAACTCTGTATTTTAATTTTGGTTTTAATTTGTAGAGACCTGAGTTTTGCACCTCTGTGGTCTGAATGTTCCTCCCCTCCCAATCCTGCACCCCAGCAGTTGTATCGAGGCTTCTCCATGGCTGGAATGCCAGGGCACCTGGTCCTCCAGGTCTGCTAAAAGTCCTTTAGCAGCATCCAAAGAGAGAGTCACAGTTGTCATTTGGGAGGGGAGCTGCCAAATGGGGTGACCTCCCCAAGTCCTTAATTTCTCTGTAGCTTAATTCCTTCACCTGCTGAATGGGGCTAATACCTGTTTTGAGTGTCTTGCAAGATTGATGGGAAGCTAAGATAAAAATCAGAGGATAAACATACCTTTAAAGATGGGAGTGCTGGGCCAGCCACTTAGCTCAGTTGGTCAGAGTGCAGAGTAAACACCAAGATCAAGGGTTCGGATCCCCATACCGACCAGCCACCAAAAAAAAGATTGGGGAAGTACTCAGTTGTAAACTAAATTATTCCTGCATGGTGACTTCCACGAAGCAGTTTGGGTGAAAAACAGGCTTTAGAGCCAATCTACCGGGCCCTTACCCACCTCGTACTAGCTGAGACCTTGGGCAAATGTCCCAGCTTCCCCACTTAACACTCAGTTTCCTCACCTGTAGAAAGGGGCTGATAAGAGCACCTCCCTCCTCGAGTTGTTGTGAGGAGTAAAGGAGACTCATGCAAAGTCCTTTGAACAGTGCCTGCTAGTTAATAAACTCTCAAAGCCATTGTTGTGATGATGATGACCTTTTGGCTACTGTAATCATTTTCCAAGGCTTCCCGCCAAAAGGCAAAAGAGGGAGGAAACTTTCAAAGTCCCCACATTCCTCTCAAAGTCCTCCTGGACAGCTCACGAATACAGGAAAAGGTGCTGCTCTGGGGATGGTTTAGAGACACGCCCTCGTCCTTTCCTTCACAATTCCCTGCTGAGGGTGGCTGAGTTTCCATAGCAGTAACCAAGTGAGCATCCTCCCACTGCTTGTCTGGGGTTTGGGGTGATCTGGCCAAGCCTTTTACCTCTCATGGAAATCTGCTCTCCATAGCCTAGCATAGCTGCTGAAGTCCAGACGTGAAGGTAGGAAACAGTTTAAGTGGGTTGTCTTGGGTGTCCATAACTGTCTGGAGTCACTGGAGTGTAGATTCTGCATAGGGCCAATCCTTCTTCCCTTTAGGGCATAACTAATGGGGGTTGCTTGTTTTCCATATATTTGACGATGCATCTTTAGGGAGTACTTAGCAAGGAAAAAAGAATGGGAACAGGTAAGGGCAATTTCTGATGCCTCTAAGGTGGCCTGATTTGAATATTTCAAGGGACTTGTAGAAACTGACATCACCCTCCTAAGAAAATTCCGAATCCAGACTTGTGACCAGCCTGAGCGCGTGTGTACACGTGTGCACGTTAAGGGTATTGTGGTCAGCCATCCGTGACTCTCTTCTTTCCCTGTCTCGGGCTGAGAGTATCTTGAAGGAACATGTAATTACTATTTCCTCTAGGGCACTCAATTGAGAACACCCTCCTGTAATGACTCTCGAGTTAATTCTGCCTGTGACGCGCATCTGCTGTCGCTCCGGTGCAAACCGGTGGGGCTCAAGTGCCACTTTTAGCCCAGAGGAGAAGACCAGGGTATGGACATTAGTCCCTGCAAGCTCAAGGTTCAGTCTTGGGCAACAGATACTCATAACTGGCAGTGGTGTCTTTCTCATGCAGAATCTTCACCCAGATCTCTGCCCTTGATGATGGAAGCTTCAAAGCAGAGCCAACCGTTAATCTAATGAACAGTCTTAGTGGATGCGGACAGTCGGCAGCGTCGATAAAGGAAGGGCAGTTAAAAAATTTCTACAGACAAGATAATACCATTTATACATAGTTTTAAAACATGCAAAAGATGCCATATATCACCTAGAAATCAGACATAAGACATGCATGCAGTGAGAAACACCAGCTCCAGGAGAGGAGAGGCGTGTGCTCATTAGAGCGTTCTCTGTACCCATCTGCCAAGCGCAGTCTTGGCTGTGGCTTCCTCAGGATCCTCCCTTGTTTTCTCTCCCCACTTACTTTCAAGATGAATGTGCCTAATCATTTAAGGTGGGAAATGGGGACACAGAGGGGGTGAGTGGATGTATTATTGTTAAACCTGTGGAATCTATTTGCTAAAAATATCAAAAATATTACCTTGAAATATGACACTCTACTGATATAGTCGGACACTGTATTAGTCCATTTTTGTTGCTTATAACAAAACACTTGAAACTGGGTGATTTATAAAGAAAAATGAAATTTATTGCTTACAGTTTCTGAGGCTGGGAAGTCCAAAGTCCATCTGGTGGTGGTGACAGTGACCCGGGGGTCTCACATTGCAAGATGGTGGAAGCAGAGAGATCAGAGAAAGAGAGAAAGACAGACTCTCCTTTTCTTTTAAAACCCTCAGAACCACGCCCCTGACCACCATTTTTTTAATCCATTCATTACGGTATGGTCCTACAATCCAATCACCTCTTCAAGGCTCCACCTTTCAATTACCATAATAGGATTTCCCATCCTCTTAACAATCACAGTAGGGTCCAAGTTTCTTTTCTTTTCTTTTTTTCTTTTTTTTTTTGTCCTTTTTGAGACCGGCCGCACCGCGCTCAGCCAGTGAGCGCACTGGCCATCCCTATATAGGATCCGAACCCGCGGCGGAAGTGCTGCTGCACTCCCAGCGCTGCACTCTCCTGAGTGTGCCACGGGCTCGGCCCCCAAGTTTCTAATACATAAAACTTGGGGGATACAATTCAAGCTTCAGTGAGTTTTAGGGGAACATAATTCAATCCACTACAGACCCTCTTGTGGAGGCTACCAAACTGTTTATGGAAATAAAACTGATTTTTTTTTTTCTTTTTGTCTTTTTTACTGACCGGTAACGGGATCGCAACCCTTGGTGTCACGCCCATACCGGGGACCAGCAACGGGATCACAACCCTCTGTGTCGCGCCCGCACCGCGCTCAGCCAGTGAGTGGGAACCGGTCTCCACATGGGATCCGAACCCTCGGCGGGAGCGCCACTGTGCTCCCAAGTGGTGCACTCTCCAGTGCACCACCGGGCCGGCCCTAAAACTTATTTTTTTTTTTTTCCCTTTTTGTCTTTTTTCGTGACCAGCAACGGATCGCAACCCTCAGTGTCACGCCCGTACCGGACCGGGACCGGCAACGGGATCGCAACCCTCGGTGTCGCGCCCGCACCTCGCTCAGCCAGTTAGCGGCTGGTCTGTATGTGGGATCCGAACCCTCGGTGGGAGCACTGCCGCTCTCCCAAGCAGCGCACTGTAGCTGTGCGCCACCGGGCCAGCCCGTAAAACTGATTTTTATATCAGCATATTGAGCAAGCATTTAGATTAGCTTCCAGAAGCCAGATGGCTTTGCACAGGCCACTTCATCTCTCTCTGCCTCTGGTTTTCTGTCTGTAAAAGGAATAGGTGGACCAGATGATCTCCAAGGACTCTTCTGGGTCCAGCCCTGAACTTCTCCTGTGCCCCTCCTGGGCAGTGATCCTCTTGTATCACAACTGTTTGCATGTCTGCGTCCGCTCCAGAACGAAGTGCTCTGTGGGCAGGAACTGGTGGTCCCATCTCCCAGCTCACTGCCTGGACACGACAGGTACCTAACACACTTTGAATGTGCTGATGAAAGAGATTGCACAAGCAGATGGCACCCCTCAGCCAATATTGACTAGGCTGCTTCCAGAGATGCTGCAGGCCTGGCTGGTTGTGCTCGAGGGCTTTGGTTGCTCCCCTCGAGACCTTCCTCATTGGTCAGGGGTGGAGGTTCATGCCTTCATGGTGTGAACTGGAAAGTCTTTTAGTAATAATATGTAAATTGAAAACACTTTAGTATGACGTTATATCTTAACTGCCATGCCTGCTTCTCTACATGACCGTTCTACTGCCTGTTTCTGGGTTTGTTTTCTCCTTTTCAGTATCATACTCTATTAATTTAAAAATAATAATACATTTGGAAAAATAATAATAATAATAATACATTTGGAGACTTGTTAAGTAAAGAGACCTCAGAGCAGAAAATATCCCTTATACACTTTCTGGGTCCCTTTGTGCTTCCTTGTGAAGATTTTTTCCTATTTTTGACTAAATGGCCTTAATTTGATTAGTAATCACTATGTGACAATTCTTCTTACTGTGTCTAACTTATTTCTTAAATATTCTCCCATAAGCCCCTAACTCTGCTTCTGTTGGTCTCTGTGCCGCTTTTCACTCCCATCTTTGCCATTTTATAAAATTTATAAAGTGATTCCTTCATGTGTTAGACCCTTGATCTCACGCCTTCCCGAGTCCTCCACCAAAATTTCCCAGAAGAATGGTTCTTACAATTGGCTTTTCACAGTTCAGGTGGTCTTGGGTCTCTGTCATTTCCATACTGAGCCTGGGGACACGCTTTGTTCTCTGTCCCCTAAAACCTCATATTTTCTTTAACCAGCAGTTTTCACATTGGGGATGAACCACATTACAAATTTAAAGCTTTTAAAATTCTTCAGTATCTCTCTGTTGCTCCATATTGTGAAGAATTCCACTTCTTTTCCACGATAATAATCTCTCCTATTAACTGTACCATTACCTGGTGCCTAATCATGACATTTTCTCAAGACACTTCTTTACTATTTCCTTACATTGCTGTTTAGTGCTTGCCTGGTTTCTTAATTTTTTCATGTGTCCCACCTCAGCAATTACTCTTCTAACTGTGGGAGAATAAGGAAAGAGGCATTTTTTTGAGGACCTATTACGTGCTGGAAACTTCCTGTAGTTCATCTTTCTTGCTTCAGATCACCCAAGTAGTAGATAGAACCATCTGATGTCACCTTCCGCAATGTACTACAGGGCTGAGAGCAAACGGGCAGCCAGCAGAACCCACATGAAAACCCTGTTGTATCATTTACGTATATATTGAACTTGGTCCAACATTTTCATGCTTTTAAGCTTTTTATTTGTTTTCTTCGAAATGTGTTGGGCGTCTTCCTTAATAGACCCATATGAAAGAGAGATCCTGAAACTCTAGCTCTGATTCCCCAAGTGCCTGCATCCTTGTAAATATTATAACACAGATGCTTCCATCAAGTAAGCTCCTGTTAATAATCCTTAGCTCTCTGTGCAACCGCTGTCTTGCTTGTCCATAAATCAATTTCTAGCGTCTCTGCAGAGGAGCTGGTAACCACGTCGGTGGAATGTGGACCTAATCTGTGGTAAAGTGGGTAGACTTCTGCAGTGCCCCTGTCGCAGGGTGCTCTTTCAGAAAGCACGTTCCTGCTTTCTCCCGCTTTGTTACATCCACACCTCCCCTTACCCATCTCCTTTCCCACTTCTGACTTTATGTTCCTTTTTCAACCGACCCACAGACAATGTCTTCATTCCTTTATGCTCCACGTTGTGTTTTCCCCACCATGCTCTTTCCGCATTTCATCTTCCTTGAGACACAACACTGGTGGTCCATCACCTCTCCCACCACCAAGGTCCCCTCAAGGGACAAGTATGTGTCCTTCCCATTGCAGGGGCTGTGCCAACCTTAGTGCACCACCAGGTTTTCTTATTGAGGGAGCGAGGTGGGGGGGGTCTCTTGCCAGTGCCGCAAGCTCCGCGGCTGGGCTCCTTTCTCAGTCCCCTGTCACCTTTATCTCCTCTTGATCTGCCCACCTTGGCTCTCAGGATGCTAATCACATTCCCCAGGAGAGTTATAACATCTCCCCACCTTGGACAGAGTCCAACATGCGCTCGCTGTTTGGGACACAGTGTTTATCCTCTCTCTGTCTGTGACCTTCCATGGACACATGACCATCAGGTTTCTGCCTTTCCTCTGGCTTCACTTTCTCTCAAGGGGCCTCGCAGCCTGCAGTCTCCCTTTGAATACCCTGGGTGGGGCTGGCTGGGGGATGCTAATGGATGTTTAATAGTCACTAATGTGATTTCCAATGTTTAGCACATCCTCCTTTTCCCTAAGCTACGGTGTCACATTGAAAACCTTAGTTAGATTATTGAAGTTACTTAGACAATTCAGGGGAGAGCACTTTGTCTCTGGAGTGCTTGCTTTTCCCAGGGTCTTTTTTTCCTGCCTTGTCTGGCATTCTTACAGTCCCCAGTCTTGGTCTCTCCTTTTACCGATAGCCTGCCAGAGTTCTCCTGTGGGGGAGTGGAGGCATGTTTGATGTGACTATAGCTACTCTTGGTGGAGGCCACTGGGTCCCCAGCTGCAGAGTGACAGGATATTAGGGTAAGCTGCAGGATCTGTTGGCTTCCTGAGTGGTGGCCTTGACCCAGATTGGTGTAACCCAGAGGAGGCCAATAGTGCTCTCTGATTCCTGGGCCATTGCAGGGTGAGAAGCTGGAATTTCCCCAGGTTGGGAGAGTCTATTGCTCAGTCAATGCCTCTTCATCGGATGGGGGCCATGCAAGTATCTCTGCCAGGTGGATTTTGGCATTTCCCTTGTTTGTGGTTTCCACTGTCACCCCAGCTTTTGGGGGAAGATTCCTGAGAGGTGGAGGAAGAGACTGTCTTAGGTCAGGCTCTCCAGATGCAGAGCCTGAAACAGGGATTCTAAGCAAGGGCTGTATTGCTCTTCGGAGAAACCTAGAAGGCAGTGAGGAAAGAAAGATAACATGAGGAGGAAGCTCAGCAAAGATGGGCTTCAGCTGACGTCTAGCCTCAGCCTGACCCCATGGGGAGCTCAGAAGCATGAATGACACCACAGAGTTGTCCCACCTCAAGGCAAGGAGATTGGCCAATCCTACCATGAGGCTGTAACCTCCTGCACCATTCTGGACCAAGGGCACTCACACTGGTCAAGGGCAGTTCTCAGGAGAAGGCTGCAGCTGTGAGCAGCTGGGGATGGCAGCACCGCTGGGTGACAGCGTCTGAGTGGAGCACCAACAGCATCGTGTACAGAGAGAGCACGTGAACAGTGCCGTGGCATGGGCCGCATTCTGCCAGCTCCATGTGGAGCCCTCTAGAATTTGACTAGAAACTTCCGTTGCTCTTCAGGCTTAGCCTAGGGTAGAGTCCATCGTGCAGCACCAGGACCCTGGGTCTGGAAGATTCCAGACTACGATGACAGGGATTCTGAAAACAGTCAATACCCAAGGTTGGGTTCAGCCCTCTCTCTGTTGGTGTAGGCTGACAAGAGAGAACCACTCACCACCTCACGCTTTCAATCCGTGGGGAGCTGGAAACAGAGTAAGAGATAGCCTCTTCCTCTTCTACGAGGTCTTTTTGATGGAATTAAGAGCTCACTATGATTGCCTCTCTGCAGGGGAGTCTTGTGGCCTTTGATTTGCCTTCAGCAAAAAGCCAGGATAGGGTACGTAGGCATTACCTGTTACCAAGCAACATTTATTATTAATGGCCGTGTGCCTGCCTCTGCATGGAAAAAACACAAGAAGATCAGTTTGTATTCTTTTGGAGTTTGAAATATAAAATTAATTGGAGCAGGGCAAGGGTGGCGGAAGCATGGGGGGGTCGCCTGCTTGCTTTAATTGGTGATAGGCTGTCTGGCTACCTCAAGGGAACAGACGGGGACATGTGTAAGGAAGGCAAGTACATGGGGAAGGGCCACTTGTGCTGCCAAAGGACCGTGTTTGGAGTACAGGGCACAGTTCTTTGTGTGGTATTGCACCTGATCCCCACAGCAAACCCTCCGAGTAGGTGGTATCTCCAGTTTATAGCTGAGGGAACAGAGGCTTCCAGATTGGCCTACCTGAGGGGACTGCAGACCTAGAAATGGTAAAGGCTTTCAAACTCAAGCTCGGTTGCCTCTGTAGCTCATGTCGTCTTGTCACTGAACTGCTAGGGCTTGGATTCCTAATTCTGGGAACACTGCTGGGGGAGGTCCATGACACCAAGCGGCCAGCTCATTCCAGTTCCCAAGGGCTTGGAGCTTTTCCCTGCCTGAACTCTTCCACCCTATTCAGTCCTCTCCTCTCATCCATTACATGCCTGTGATGCACATCCATTATGGCATTTCCATAGACAGGAGCCCCCTACTTCCAGCCCTATACCAAACCACATCTCCTCCAGATTTGTGTTAAGATACCTCCTCCCTGAAGTTTCCCTAGTGATATAAAGCCCAAGAGTAAAACATCCCTGTTCCGCAGACCCAGCATCCATCACTGATTTCCACAAGGTATCCCTGCGCTGAGAACACAGCAGTGTTCACATCTGCACTCGTGGATGCAGGCGTCCACTCTGTGTGCCAGCCTGGGTCCTGCTCGACGGTTCCTCGTATACCCCATCAGAGTGCTGCTCACACTGTGTCTCCGACAGCCGCTCTGCGCTCTGCACTGCCAGAACTAAAAGAAAACTCAAGACACAGTGATGTCCGCATGCTGAAGGAACCCACACATGGACACAGGAAGCTACTGGCCTGGTGCCAGCCTAGGGCATGGTAAACGTCCAGATTGTGGATGTGGGCAAATCTGGGCTTGAACTCTGTCCCTGCCACCCATTAGCTTTATGGCCCCAGGCAAGTTAAGCTGTGTCTTTGCACTTCAGTTTTCTCACCCATGCAAAGTGGGTAGTAAAACCCAGTCCTGTGGGCTTGTTGGGAGGGTTAAATGAGATGAGGCGTGAGGATGTACTAGCTCGGAGCTGGGCTCAAGTTCACAGAGTGAGTGCCCTAGGGCTTTCGTGCACACACAAGTGTCGGGGTGGGGGAGTTCCAATGGTAACAATGTTAGTCTAATCTAAAATGCTGCTGACTCAAGAATCTGCTTATAGAAGTGAGTAGGGATGGGAATGAGTTTGCTTTGGAAGACGTCAGTGCCACACAATTCCCACTCCTCCTGTACTTTCAGGACCCCATTGCACTTTTGAAGGCCACACAGCTGTCTTCTCTGTCTATGCCACGTACAGAGTGGGGAAGAAAGCACCCTTCCTGCCAGCTGCTTTTTCTAGCACCTGGCATGTCCACGTCGCTGGGTGTAGCAGGGGCTCTGGGGTGCCCAGGCTACCATCTGCTGCAGCTGCCACGCCTGGGCCCAGCACCAGTCCAGCTTCCAGGACCCCATCCCCAGCTCTTGGCAGCTGCTTGGGCTGGGGGAGCCCAGGACTGGGCTGGTTGACCTTGCAGCTGTGCCTTCATTTCCTCAGGGGCTTGTGCGTCTGTCTCTCTCAGGGGCCCTTCCTGGCTGCTGGGCAGAGGGCCCTCTGTCCTTCATTACCAGCAGCTCACATTGCCCGGCCTGTGCCAGTAGTTGGCAAAGGATTCTCAGCAAGAGACCCAGTGTCCCTTGCATCTGTAGCTGCCTTCATGCCCCACCAGGGGCCTGGACCCCAAGTGGGAGTGGGCTGAGCTGTTGGCCTCTACCTCCTGGGGCTTTGCCAGCTTTTTCATTTCTCTCTGACGGGTCTGGAAACTCCTTGAAAGGTATTTGTGCTTGCATGAGTCAAAGGGGAAAATTGGACAGATGTCCCAGAAAAGAGACACTTGTTCAATTCTACTGAAACGATATTGACGCTAAGCAAGGCAGTGGGTTTTCTAACCTGACTCCATGGAAAAGTCCACAGCTTGTGATGATGGTGAGGGAGGACGGAGGCAGTTGCGTCACCGCCCACACACCGTGAACCAGGCACTGCGCGGGTGCTCTTCTCTGTTGTCCCTGCTCATGCTCAGCAACCCGAGGGAGTAGGTGCTGTCATTTCCTTACATTTTACAGATGAGAAAGATAAGGCCCCGAGGAGTTAAATGACTAGCCAAGGGCCACACAGTTGCTGAGAGGCAGCGCTGGAATTCAAACCCGGTTTTATTCTAACAGTTATGCTTCTGATCACTTTCTCATGCTCCACCTCAACACTGCACAATGCTTTGTGGAATTATGAAATATCAGAGCTGCAGAGGAGACCCCAAACCAGTAAGGAGTATTTCCCCATTTCATAGGTGGAAAAACTGCGGCAGGTGCTCAGAGCACCCTCAGTCCAGTGCCCACGCCCATACTGGACCTGGGTGAGGTCCTCACCTCCTGGGGTGAGCTGCAGGTTGTGGGACACTTTGTGTGCATTTTACACTCGTGTGTTTTAGAAACCTCAAGTGTAGGAAGACAGAGGACAGAGAGGAAACAGCTAGAGGTGGCCCAGGAGGGAGGTATGCTGGATAGGAGGCCACTTAGGCACCCCAAGTCAGGATGATCCAGGACCACCTTCTTCTGGGTGGCTCCTAGTGAAATCCCTCAATCCATGTGCAGGTGCAGCAGGCAGCTTCACAAGGTGTGCACATGTCACCTGATACCCAGTGTAAATGCAGACAGGGCCCCGCTTAGCTCCCCGCCACACCTCTCAGGGCTCCACACTTGCCCCACCTCCCTGCTGTCCTTTCACTGCCCTTGAGGCCCATGCCCCGCTATGCTGAAACACCCTATTTTCCTGAACGAGGGCCAAGCTGGGTCACATCCCTGCTAGATTCTCTCCTTCTCAGAGAAGCTTCACTCATCCCTCCTCTTATGGAAGTCATCTCTCCTGCCCCGGCCCACTAATGTCCTCTGTGCCCCCTGTTGCAATCCCCTGAGTCACAGTTATGCTTCTGGATCTGCCTTCCCTCCAGGACTGAGATCTTTTGAGCCAGGAACTGTGTTGCAAATACTCAAAAGAATGCCCCAAAGAGGTGTGTGTGTGTGCATTTGTGTGTGTGTGTGCATGTGTGTTTAACCCTCAGTGCACAAAATAGTTGCTCTGTACAATTTTGTGGAGTCCAGTTCACCCTCTGATGGAGGGACAAAAGACTGAAAAGTCAGATGGTGAAGAGAGCTGAGCTCTCAGCAGGGGTCTGGGTGGGTAAAATGGGGGAAGAAGCTCATCAGGCAGTATTTTATGTATTTAGGAAAAAGCAACTGGGCACTTGTTTGGCTACCATGCCCCACTAACTCCAGTGTCAAATTGGATTCTCATTCTGGGAAAGGGGCCACCAATGATCTGTTTTCCCAGAGCTCAGGAAAGAGTGAGGAGAAGGGGTGGTTCCCAGCCCAAGAATAAATAATCAGGTCAATCTTAGGTTTAACTCCCCTTTGACCTCAAATCCCTGTCACTGCCACCAGGAGGTCCTGGTGCCAGCGGGCCACTGTGTGCACTGATTCCCCATCCATGTCGCTCTGCAGGAGCTGGGAGGCTCTGTGCATCCCAACGCCGGCTGGGCCAGCTGGAAACAGCTGTGCACAGCGCAAACACTGCACATCACACGCCAGGCACTGACCTGTGCAAACACAAGCAGAATTACAGCCACCCATAAACAAATTAGCATCCTTTAAAAGGTGAAAAGCTCCATAAAATGTCTGGGTTTTGTTTACAGCTTTGAGGTAGGGTGGCAGGGAGTTGGATTAAATCACCGAGTGCCCGGCTCTCTCTTCTCCCTGTCGCCTGCCACCACCACCCTTGTGGGCACACGCAGACCCGGGTACACATGCACATGCGGCCCCGCCTCCGATGGCCGCTCGGTCAGTCCTGCCGTTGTTCCTGCCAGCCCGGGTCCCAGCAGGTGTTCCCTAATTAGCAATCTCTTCATTTCCAATCAAAGCGCAAAGCGGCCCCAAAAGCCTGTCTTTATGAGGGAGCCGAGCAGCGGCTGGGGATGTGAGGGGGGGATAATTGTCTTCGCCAGTGGCGGCAGTAAGCGGGCTGGCTAATTCATTATTGTAATAACTTTGCTTGTCCTTGGGGAGGTGTGGGGTGGGGGAGGGGGTGGGGAGGGAGAAGGGACTGAGTGTGGCTGAGGGTGGGGTGGGTGAGGGTCTGGGGCAAAGGGGTGGGAGAGGAAGAGAGAGTGAACGACGCACCTGTTCGCTCCCTCCTTTCTCGCTCTGTGCCACGGGCAGGTGACACAGCTGGGGGCTGGTCGGACCTCTGCAGCAGCTACCCATGTGGCGAGGAGTCCAGACTTTCCATGGCGTGGGGAAGGGCCTTGGGTTCTGAAGGACTGAGCTCTAGAAGGCACGTGCATGGTTACGGAGGGGCTGACATCCATAAGAAATCTTAGGGTCAGGGCTGCATGGTGGGGTCCCAGGAGCCAAGTCTCTATCTTCCAAGGGCTCAAACCCCATGAACTCCTGGACCTTGGGCCTCGACCTGTCCAGGGGGCAGTGGCAGTGAGTCTCCAGTTAGAATGCCCTCAAAGCTGCCTTATACTGCTGTTGGCAGAACCATATGGGTGACAACTCAAAGACCCCTCCAATCCAAAGCAGGGACTACAGAGGTGGCAGTGAGTGTCCCTAAAAAGAGGCAGCTAGGCTGGGTTGCCCCCTTGCTCTGTCCTGGTGTGCTCACCCTGAGCCTTTTCTCCCAGAGTGAGCAGGGCCTCAGGAGGAAGAGGTTGGAAGGGCGTCCCTGGAAGCTGGAGGACAAGTAGTCTGAGAGGAAGGGAGCATTGCTGAGGGTCAGGTCTCCAGAGGACTTTGTGAAGGGTTTGGGATTCCAGCTCAGCCTCCACCGACGGAAACACAGGGAGAGAGGAAGGACGGATGGCGTCCCCAGTGGGGGAAGCAGTATGTGCAAAGGCATGTGTGCATCCTGGCCCTGGGGACAAAAGGAGGCAGGTCTTGTGGGAGGGGGAGGGGAGGTGTGCTAAAGACTCGTGGGAGGATCTGGGAATGCGGGGTGAGGCCAGCCCAGGGAGGGCCAGGCTGGCAGGCTGAGGGCTCAGTCTTTATCCTGGTACCTCCCAAATCAATAGCAATAGCATTGCCTGCGAGAGAGCCTGCAGAAGCCCTTGCCCTGCCCTGGAAAGAAGGTACAGGGAAAGGCCTCGGTTTGGGGGGTCAGCCCGTCCTTGCTCACACTGGAACTTAGGGAAATGGCCTGGACCAGGACTAGGGCCTACCAGGTGGCCGAAGAAAAGGCCCGCCTCCTGACTCCTCTCTCTCCCCCGTCCCATCTCCCCCACAGCCGCAACCCCAACCCCCCACCACGTGGTACTTGCCACGGGACATCAGAAATGGATTCTGGCCAGTCCTTGGCTGACTCCTCACAGCATTTCTCTGAGTTCTGAACATTCCTTCTGGCGTTAGCGCATGGTGGTGACCATCAGTGGTTAACCGTGTGGGCTCTAGAATCAGAAGACCAGGGGTCAAACCCTGGCCCCATCTGTAAACTCATTTCTCTGTGCCTCGTCCCCTCATCTGTAAAATGGGGATGTTAAGAGAACCCCCCTCCTAGGAGTTAACAGGTGACACACACAGCACAGTGCTGGCTCGTTGTAAGGGCTCCTGCTGGCTTAGCTCCCGTTCTTAAAGACACGAGAGGGGAATCAGAGCTCTCCTGCTCCTTCGTCTACCATAGAGGAGGTTGAACTCGGACCCTCTGAGGTTCTCTGGTTGAAGGACGACACTGGGAGTTGGGGCTACACAGCAGCCCGTCCTCTTGTCCAGGGGCTAACTTGGAGATCTTGCATCGCCCTGGGCACAGGGGCCTGAAGGCCGAGGCTCAGGCCTGCTCCGTCTCAGCCCTGCCTCTCCCTGTTGGTTTGGGTGGGGAGGCCCTGCAGCCTGTTCCTGGCCCCTGCTCCTGTGCAGGAGGGGAGGCTGCATCTCTCTCTGGCTTTGCCGACTGGGAGTTCCCCAGCCCTGCACTTAGTGTGGCCCATAGAACCGAGTTTGGGAGGCCAGGTACCTAGCCCTCAGCCCTCTCAATGGTCATTTCCTCAGGAAACTGTAGCTTTGGTCCCTGGCTGTCATCCAGAAAAACCAAAAGCCAGCAGCCCTATCTCCCCTCCCCCCCCCCATTTACAGATTCTATAATAGTTTTTCAACAAATGTTTATGAAGCATCTATTAAATGTCTAGTGGGAGAACCCAATGCTATGCAAATAAATGAGAGGATGGTTGGGGTAGCCTCTTTCTGGGAGTAGAGAAGGCCTCTCTGGAGAGGTGACATTTAAGCTTCAACCTGAGATAGAAGCAGAGAAACAAGTCCATATAGGCTAGAGCAGCCCTGTCCAGTGTAAATAGAAAACAAGCCCTGGATGGGAACTCTGAGTGTAATTTTAAATTTTCTAGTAGCCACATTTTTAAAAAAGTTAAAAGAAATAGGTGAAATTAATTTTAATAATATCTTTTATTGAACCCAATATATCAAACGATTATCATTTCAACATGTAGTCAATATAAAAAAATTATTACTGAGATATTTTACTTTTTTTTTCTTGTACTAAGTCTTTGAACTCTGGTGTTTATTTACACTTACAGTATTTCTCAATTCAGACCGGTCACAATTCAAGTGTTCAACAGCCATGTGTAGCTAGCTAGTGGCTAAGCACATTTGACAGTGCAAGTCTAGGGGACAAGAGTACAAACTCTGGAGCCACTTGCTAGCTGTGTGACTTTGGCCAAGTGGCTGAACTTGCTCTGTGCCTTGGTTTCTCTATCTGCAAAATGGGGTAATAATAGATGCCACTCTTGGAGTTATTATGAGAATTATATAAGCTCATAAACATAAAGGGCTAAAATAGTGCCTGGCAGGCAGAAGTTCTATCTCAATGTAGCTATTAACAGGAAGAATTGGAAAAATGAGAATAATAAATCTCTAAAGGAAAAGCACTCAAAGCAGAAGACAGAGAGCAGAAGGCCGGAGGGCCAGAGGGGTTGAGGTGGGGCTGCTGGCGGTGGGGGGGAGCCCAGGAGGCCAGCGGGGCATGGGCTGATCACATCCAGCCTTGAAGAGCTTGGTTTCCTTTTCTCAGCTCCATGAACAGAGCCTGAGAACACACTCTGGAGAGAAAACTCTAATGGCTGAGACTGCCTGACACCTGTTCCCATCTTAAGGGACAGGGGTGAAAGCCCTAGGTGGGGGGGCTGGAGTACCCCTCAGTCTGCCCCCTCTTGCTCTGACTCCAAAACTGTTGCATGCTCCTGCTCACAGCCGCCTGGGAAGCGCGGGGCATCAGCTGGAGGGGGAATATTAATGATTCAATTTTCAACTGGGTTCCACTCCAGGGCCTCGCCTGCGACATGCATTTTTAATCATAACAAAACAGAATGACAAAGGGAGTCGTTTGCAGCAAGGCAGCCCCTGCTGGCTGGTCCCCCTGAAGGGTCTGCTGAGGGGAGGGGTGGCTGGCCCAGAAGACACACCCCATTGTGTTGCCAAGATGACTCCCCAACTTCTGAGAGGCAGTAGCTGTGGGCCAGCCTCTGGTCTTGGGGTGCTGTGTGAGTCATTCTCTCTGGGCTGTGCCTCTTTTCCAAAAGGGGGGCTGCTGGGTTGGGAAAACCAGAAGTACGTGGGTGCCCATCTGCCAAGGCTGGTAGAAGCTGGGGCGATTGAAGATTTGACCATCGCCTTAGGCTTCCAGCTGGTCCTCAGCATGGACAGGGAACCACGGGGGCAAGGGGGTGATGAGAGGCCATGTGGGCATGGATGTTGCACGGGATTCTACCAGCCAGCCCTGCCCTCCGAGGCCTGGGGTCGTTCATTCTCTGAGCCTCTGTCAGGCTTGGGGGATACACCTGAACCAGCCCTGGGCTGGCCTCACCTTGGTGGTAACTGCTGATTGGCCGGCCCCTCTCTGATGGAGGCAGCACCTTAGTTCCCTATTGGTCCAGCTCCACCACAAGGTCCTGGCCCATCCTTTTTGGCAACTAGCACTGAGCCTATCTGGCACGCTCTCCTTCACTCTTCCTGATATCTTTGAGCCTCCATTAACCAATGTTAATGTCGCCTTTCTACCGACACTACCCATTGTCTGCACCAGTCCCCTGGCATCTCTTCTGCCCTCTGGCCATCCCTCTGCCATTCACCCAATCTGTGAGCACCTGGTATATACCAGGCACTGTGCTGGCTGGCTCAGTCTAGTGGGGAAGGCAAAACATTAAGCCCTGAGATCATTTCACTATACGGAAGTGCTGTAGTAGAGGTTGCAAAAGAAGCTGTAGGAGCCAGTACACTTCTATGGGCAAGTGTTATTCATTCAGGCAGCATTTATGAAAGACCTACTGTGCCAGGCTACAGTGGCGAAGAAAACAGAGTATACAGTTACATGGAGAAGATGAAACAAACCAAGAGGTGCCCCATGCTTCTTCTTATATCCTCCCTCATGCCTTATACACAGCAGGTGCTCAATAAATGCTTGCTGGTTGGTGGGTTCTGAGGTGGCTAATTCTCTCGCTGTGCCAGTTTCTTCCCCCTTGCTTTGTGTTTGTGAAGCTGCTTGCTACAAACACCGGACCTTTGCCTGCTTCCTGCCAGGAAGACTCCTGTCCTGATTCAGCTAGCTCTAATTTTGGGTGTCATAAATTAATATTAATAACAACCAACATTTACTAAGTTTTCATTATGTGTTGGGTGCTAAGCACTTTGCCAACACAGGTGATATAAACTTATCTGGTCTTTACAACCACCCCATGGAATAGGTATTATTCAACCCATTCTACCAAAGAGGAAAACAAGGCACAGAGATGTTAAGTTGCTTGTTCAAGGTTGCACAGCAAGTTACAGGCAGAGCTGGCAATCTGTCCCCAGAGCCTGTGCTCTAAAAACACTATGTCATCCTGTGGCTGCCTCCTATCAAGTAGAAAACAGGGTAGAAAGACCCCCCATTTGCAGAAACTTGCTGCCTTTTAGTTGTCAGGGAGACGTTGCTGGGTAGGTCCATGCTGCACACAATAACCTTCAGGAATCACAGAATGGCAGTGCTGGGGTTGGGGAGGCACCTTACAGGTCCTATCCTGCACCCGTTCCACATTTCAGCCAAAGGAACCGAGGCTCAGGGATGGAAGAGGTCTGGCCAAAGGACTCAGGACCAAGCCTTGGCTAAGTGGCTCTCCTGGCCCAGTGTGTCCACAACCCCCAGCTGATTCCCAAGCACTATTTTACATGGATTAATAGAGACTGGGCAGCCGACGGCTGGTCTTAGAAGGAGGGTGCAGAAAGGCCCATGATCTTCAGTACGGTGTCTGCTCTTCAGCATTCCTTGAAACTCCCAGACCCTTATTCCTGGACTCTCACTGTTCCCTGCCACCCTCTTCATCACTGGCACCTCCCCCTCCCATTGTCTTCCCCCCGGGGGGTGACAGAAACCAGCAGCCTGTGTTTCTTCCCATGTTAAGCAGGGCCACCGACAGCCCTGTCACTGTCACTGCAGCACCCTGGGCTCAGCTGTTAGCAGGGTGCCTCTGCCCCAGGGGCTCTACCCCTTACTCACTCGTGTATTCTGACATATGTGCCAGCGTGTTCTGAGTGCAAGGAATACAGCAGTGAACCAGACAGACAGAATGTAAGATACCCTGCCCTTGTGTATCTTACCTTCATGTGGGGGTGGGGGACGGGGCAGACAAAAAAAAGTTAAGTGGATTTAGCATATTAAACAGGTAAGTGCCATAGAGAAATAGTAAAGCAACGAAGCCAGGGAGACCCTCATACACTTCACCACCCCTGCAGAAGGTGACGGAGTGAACCCTGCAAAATTCCGGAGAAGAGCATTTCCAGCATAGGGCACGCACAGCAAGTGCAAAGGCCCTGAGGCAGGAGCAGGCTTGGTGTGTTCAAGGCACAGCAAGGAAGCCAGCGGCTGCTGGCATGGTGTGAGGAGAAGTGTAGAAGGACATGTGGTGAGAGTGAATCTAAGGATGAACGTCCTCTGACGCCGCTGACCAAGGTGTCAGTGGGAGACAGAAATCACTTGCAGTGGCCCAGACTCTGCTGGGGCTGAGACATCCTGTGCTGGTGAGACAGGAGGGCAGAGTTGGCATCTAACTGGGTGCAGGCAGAGGACTTTCACCATGGAGTCAGCCTCCTGGAGCTGTCCTGGCTGGCTCAGGATACATGAGAGATTTTGTGGAAGGTGGGAAAGTAGGAAGAGTCACAGTGGCAGATGTTCTGTTCTTCCAGATCCCTGCCTCCTGACCAGGGATGTTTCAGAAAAAGACAGGTCCATTTGCACCACGTGACCTCCTCCCACCTTCTGTGGTGCTGTGGGCGGAATCCGTAGAACCTTCTAGAGAATGGAGATGGAGGTGGAGGTGGGGGTAGAGGGCAGGTGCTTAATTGTTCATCTGGCTGAAGCTCTATCACCTGGAATGCTGTACAGTGGAAATGATCTTTCTCTTTGCTCTAGCCCAGGACTTTTCAAAACTCTTATTCCCACAGCTGCCCTAGGAAGGAGGCCTCGGTCAATCCCTGACTGTTCTAGGAACTTATGAGACCCTGGTCATTGTTCTGAGGGGGACTGTGCAGAGAGGACACCCTCAGTGAACACTGCCTCATTTGACCCTGTCCCCGCTCCTCCTGCCTTGGGTACAAGTCTTGATGTGACATAGGGTCTGGTAGGGACATAAGCCACGGGGCTAAGGCCATTTTGCCCAGCGGGGCCCGAAGCTTCTGCTTTCTGTGCAAGCTTCTGTTGTCTCCTCCTTCCTTCCTGCAGCGCCTCTCTCTGATTTAAGGGCAGGTTTTATTCCGGAGCTGCCCCAGGGCTCCTCTTTCTCATTGCATTAAAGTCTCCGTAATTCTCCCCTCATTAATGATTGGCATATTTTTACCTCTCACTAAAGGAGCTTCAAGGCGACTCCCGGGGGGGCCCTACTCTGAGAATGAAACAATTTCATCCTGCTCCAGAAACGCATTTAAAAGGGTTTGTCAGGATCTTATCACCAGTTAGAGAAAGCTAATCAAATTACTTCTATTTATTAGCTGGTACAGCACCTTGTCATTCCATCAAGCCTGGTCCTGGCTCTGGCCCGGGTGAGCATGAGCAGAGCACCCTGGCACGCTGGCTGCTGAAAGTGAACAGTGCCAGATGGGCCACCCACTGCCCAGCCTCTCTGCCCCCAGCTGGCACCTTCGTGCCAGCCCTGCCTGCCAGGACAGCCAGGATGAGCTGCTGGTACACCTAAACCATAGTTACGTTATTCATCAAAGATGGTTCCTGGCAGGTGCCTGACTGTTCTTGTCAGCCAGAGGGCACATCTCAGCCTGACCTGGGCAGAGCTGGTATGAAACAGCAGCGTAAAGACATGTATTCTGTCTTATTTTTTCTTCCTTGTATAGCTCATTTTATTTTCTTGTAAAAAATAGGGTTTTTTAAAGCACAGAAAATATATCATGTACCCAAAATTGACAATGGATAAAATGTTGTTATATATGTTTCATGTTTTAATAACAGGATTAACATTTGATTCCCTTGCGCCCCATCCCCCAGTTGCATCATTTTCTCCCCTCCCCAGTGGTGAGTATCATGAATCTATTATATATCCGTCTAGGATCTGAAAAAATCTTTGAAGTAACATACGTGCATCCAAGAATGGTGGTCTGTTGGGCACGGTTGCTCACCTCCACTCTGTGGCAGCATCGTGGCAGCATGGACTCTGCATCAAATTGCCTGGTCCTCCATGCTTGCAGATCTGTGACCTAACTTTCCCATGCCTCAGTTTCCCCATCTCTAAAATGGGGATAATACCAGCACCTACCTTATAGGATTTGTTGGGAGGATGAAATGAGATCCCTCAAGTACTTAGCAAAGGGCCTGGCATGTGGCAAGTGCCCACGAATACTAGCCATCGTCATTACCATCGTCTCTACCCCTTCCATGTGGCTTCCAGGCTCCACTGCAAATGTGCACATTCATGCCCACCGCGCTCAAGGCTGCTTAAGGACGTGTAGTGTACAGTGTCCACATAGGCCCAGCTGTGTGGACATGCGTATGCTCTACAAGGGGCCCTGGAATCCTACAATTCACTGCACAGGCTGGAGGGAGAACAGGCCAGTCTCGGGCCTTGGCCCGGCCTCCCTGAGCAGATCCAGGCTGTAGCAGAAGAGCAGCCCCCACCCCCACCCGCCCCGGGCAAGGGGCTCTCCCAGCTGCACGGCTGCCTCCATGGCCCCAGGAAGGGTTCAAAAGGCCGCGCACGTGCCCCGTCACTTCGCACAAAAGGACATATTGATTGGTTTGTAAAGGCATTTCCCGGGGTCCTTTATATCTCTCTCCCTCGTCACCCGTAATGAAGAGGCTGGGTGCACAGAGGAGGGAGAGGCCGGCACACATCCATCTGGGTGGGATTTCTTCATCTTATCAATCAGGACTTTAATTAGACACGTCCGAGAGGGCAGTTCCATCTTGGGGCAGACGCAATCTTTATCAAGCATGCCACATCTCTAATTACTGTGTACTGACAGATAACAATTGGGGGCAGGGTGGGGAGCCCCGGAGGCAGGGAAAGGACAGTAGGGCCCCAAGAGTGGCCATTCACTCAGAGACAGTGTCCTTCCTAGACAACCAGGAAGGAATCGCTCTAGCTCTGATACCCAGGGGTAGGGGGTGCAGCCTCAGATAATACCCCTCAGAGTGATTGCAGGGATGAGGCATGGAGAATGGCCAGGTCTGTAGATGGACAGATGTAAGGACTCCTGTGTCCCCTGCCCATGGCCCACGCTCCTGATACACACTTCTTCCTTTTCTTTACATCTGAATCTCATGTTGCTCAGTGTTTGTAATGGCACAGTAGAAAGAGCCAGGAAGACCTAGGCTTGAATCCTGTGGCTTGGTTCCTTGGCTCCACGTCGACCAGCTTATGTGACCTTAGACAAGTGGCTTAACCTCTCTGGCCTCAGTTGACTTCACCGCCAAATGGGGATAGTCCTACCTACTGGCAGGATTGCTAGGGCCATGAACTGAAATGACAGATGTGCAGGAATGCAGGCTCGCCCCCTCTCCCGTCTTTCCCCCTCTTTGTCCATCAGGTGAACAACTCAACTTAGGGGTGGAGAACAGTTCAGATAATCAGAGGCTAAAGACAAAGGCTCCTGCCTTTCCAGGATGAGTTTTCTGCTCAGCAGTGTTGACAAACCATCAGGAATGATGAACCAGAATGGCAGACGAGGCATAGAGCAGCCGGCTGGCTTGGGGGTGATGGCAATACTTCTGCAGTGGACCTGAATCGCAACTGCTGCTCTCCCTGTATGACTGGAGTGAGTTCAATCATCGATTCTCTCTGAGCCTCAGTTTCCCATCAGCAGAGAGTGGGGAATGTGAAGTCCCCAGCCTCAGCCCAGCCCAGCACCCGGGTGCTGCCCAGCAGCCTAATCAAGACAGGGTTGCCCCAGACCCCCCACTCCGATTCACGTGCTCCAGCTTCTGGTATGTGGCATTCCCCTTGCTCCTCTCTCTCTCCAGGAACTGGGTCTCCTTCCCCTGGGGTCCCCCCTCTCCAGTTCTGAGACCTGACATTCCTCAGAAGAGAAGCATGCACAGTCCTTGTTGCACAGCCCCTGACACCCTGTCTAGATATGCTCCTGGCTCTTCCCCAGCTGGTTCTCAGCCTGGGGGACTTGGGTCCTGCTACCCCCTCCCTTCCCCAGCCACCACATCCCAACCACTTTCAGAGATACCTCAAAATTCACACCTCTTGGGCCAAACTCCAGCAAACTGTTCCTGTGGCCTCCTATCCCCCAAGGCCTGCCTAGTCCCATGTGACTTTCCTGCCACCATCAGAGCTCTTGTTCCCAGGTGCTGGGGCCAGCATTTCTCTTAAGACTTGGCTTGAAAGACTTAAATACTCCTGGCCTCCAGGGTCTCAGGCCAAGTCCCAGGAAGGATGGGCCTTGAGGTGTCCGGTGGGTAGAGCGGGGAAACAGCTAAGTGCTTGTTCTTCATGAATCATTTCATTAATCAGAGCAGGCTTGCTGGAAGGATATCTTCATCCCTGCGCAGAGAGGTTAATAAACCCATCCACTGTCTCTCAGAACCAAAATTTGATCCTAGTTCTGTGATCAAGTTGTCATTCTTTAAGCTACCCAGACAGGGAAGTGAGTCGGACTGGGCACCACAGGCTCAGAAATGTTTGAGAATATCCCTGGGTGAGAATTCTCATGAGAAGCTTTAATAAACTCAGACTCATTTTCCTCCAAACTAACCACATAAAATCTATGTTGCGAAGTGGTGAGGGGCTGGAGGTGGTACTCTGGGACACAGGAGTTAAGGTGTCCCTGAGATTGCCCAGTGAGGCTGCTGGCCTGGTTTATCCTGGACTCTCCAGTGTAGAGTTTCAGAATACCAGGTAGATTGGGACATGGAGGGGAGGAGGTGGCAGTGGTGATACAGAGAAGGATAAGGAGCAGTCTCACCTTAGAGACATCAGGATATATGTGGGGAGATGGAGCAACATGCAGACCCCACTGGAGAGTAAAGAAGGGCTCACCTGGGTGGCCCTTCTGGATGAGAAACCACAGGAAGAAGCGGGCACATGGCCAGAGTGCCAGGAGGCTTTCCCAGGTGTGAGCTCCCTTCTCCCTTCTAGCTCTCTAAATCAGACACACCTTGTAGAAGAGGCAGCATTGTGGCCGGGAAAAGAAATGGCATGGACAAAGGTGAGGCTCAGCTGGGAACTCTGTGAGAGCCCCAAGCAAGCCTGCAGGAAAAGCCTGCTGAGTCCCTGGGCCACTCCAAGAGCAGGGAAATACTGTGGGTCACAGTGAGCATGTTCCTCCACCTGACACTGAACACGATACAGATGCTTCCACTTGCAGGTGACATGATCACCCCCATTAATCCAGATGAGGAAACTGAAGCTTAGACAGCTGAAGAGATGAGCAGGAGTGGCCGTCCAGTAAAGAACCCAGGCTATGGAGCCAAACAGTTCGGGCTTGAATTCTGTCCACATGACTCTTAATTTGTCATCTGTAAAATGAGAATAGTAATGTTTGTGGTGTATGGTTGAACACACCAATATACCAAGCTGGGGTGACGTGACTAGAGCTGGAGTCGGTGCTTACTCACTCATCTAGCAAATGGGGCTGGCTGTTGACTGGGAGCTCAGTCAAGAGGACTATCAGCCAGAGGCCTCTGTTCCTTTCCACATGGGCCTCGCCACAGAGCTGCTTGGGCTTCCTCACAGCATGCTGGTTGGGTTCCAAGAGCAAGTCTTCCAAGCTGCATGGCTTCTTCCAACCTAGCCTTGGAAATCAGCCAGAATCACTTCCACTTCATTCTGTTAAGGAAGCTGTCACTAGGGCCAGCCCAAATTCAGGGGACAGGAATTAGACTCTATTGCTCAATAGGACGAGCAGGAAAGAATTTGTAGCCATGTGCTTCAGGAGTTTGGAGAGGTAGATTCGGTCAGGGACAGGTCAGGCAAAACCTTGTAGGTCATGGTCAGGAGTTTTTATTTTACTTTAAGTTCAATGTGAACTCACTGGATGATTTTACGTAGGGGAGTGATGGCAAATGAAGTGGGAGATAGCGTGGATTCTGGAATTAGACTGCCTAGATTTGAATGGTGTCTGCACTGCTTATTAGCTGTGTGACTTCAGACATGTTTCATGACTTCTCTGGGCTCAGTTTCCTCATCTGTAAAGTGAGATTAGTAATAGTATTTACCTCAGAGGGTTGTTGTGAGGATGAAAGTAATTTAATTCTCATAAAAGACTTAGGACAGTGCCTGGCACATATTATGTGCTCAAAATGTTTACTACCATTATTAAAGTTGTGCTTTTAAACACTTGCTCTGGCTGCTGTGTAGAGAAGGCACTGCACAGTGGCTTGAACAGGATCAGAAAGACCCTGTTAACAGAGCCAAGGCTTGAATTCAGGTGCTCAGCTCACATTTGTTTTATTAGGAATTTATTGTGTGCCAAATACTGTCTGTTAGTTTCCTAAGGCTGCTGTAGCAAATTACCACAAACCGGGTGGCTTAAAACCACAGAAATTTATTCTCTCACAGTTCTATAGTCTAGAAATCCAAAATCAAGGTGTCTGGCAGGGCCATTTAAGGAAGTATCTCTAAAAAAGGATCACAGGCCCTGTAAGGAAGGCTCTGTTCCATGTCTCTCTCTTAGCTTCTGGTGGTTGCCAGAAATCCTTAGTATTTGTTGGCTTGTAGATGTATGACTCCAGTCTCTGCCTCTATCTTCACATGACCTTCTCACCTGAGTGTCTGTGTCTCTGTGTCCAAATTTTCCCCTTCTTTTAAGGACACTAGGGCCCACTCTAATTCAGCATGACCTCCTTTTGATTATGTCTCCCTCTTTCTAAATAAGATCACATTGACAGGGTGGACATGAATTTGGGGGCTATACTATACCAGTACATGGTCAGGGCTGGTATTAGGGCTAAAGAGATGGAATAGTTGCTGATTCTGCTCTTAAGGAAAAGGAAAACTGCTATACCAATTCCTGTAAAACCCAGTAGGGAACTGCTGTGTGTCCTAAGCAAAGAATGTCAACACCCCTAACCGGCTGTGCTGCCTAGAACCCAGCCTTCACTAAAATCCTAAAGGCCAGACCCTGAAATGATCCCCCCACCAGAGGTGCCCTTCCCTGGCTCATCCAGGGCAACATCCTAGTGTCCTGGGTTCAAAATCAAGAAGCAGAGAGGATGGGGGTCTGCAAGTGGCTCTTGTCTGCCAGAGAAACTCCTTTATGGCTAGGACACCCAGGGGACTCGATGGCAGTTGAGCTGGCTTGAGCCTAGCAGAGCTAGCTGGGAACGCCAGCCACCATGCCCCTCCTTCCATTCCCCAAGCAGCTGGTTCTGCCCAAGCACCTCCACTGGGTGGCTGCTTCTGGGCCTGCTCTCCATGTGGCCAGGCTACAGGGGCATCTGCCCCAGCTGCTCCTGACAGGCTGCCCCCAGCCAGGCTGAGCCAAGGCCCTGCAAGGTCTGAGGAGTATGCCCAGGATCAACCAGGATTCCGTAATTGGACTGTTGTTCTTTCATTTCACCACGTCGTAGCGTGTGGATTATAGACACCACATGCTATAGATTTCCTGTCAGAGCTCATGAATCAAGCCCCACTGTCTTATTTACTGTCGGCCAGCGGCTGTGAATAACATCGCCCCAACACACACGCACACAGGCACGTGCTTGTGCAGACGCTGCCCACAGAGCCAGGCCCAGGCTGGTCCCCGATGCCACCGTGAGGGGCTGCAGCAGGAAATGAGGCTCTGTTCCCCTTCTTCCTCTGCCCTGGCCTCTTTGGAACAAGCTAGGGAACTGATCACCTGGGCAGCAGCCCCATCCTATAGGGAGATTGCTCCAGGCAGATTTCATCTTTCCTCATCCAATGTGGGGTTACGTTCTGTGAGCCCAAGGAGGAGGCCAGGCCCTGGACTAAACTACTCTCAGTCTATGACTATGCATGTGGGTAGTGGCATAAGATTACTATTGTGCATGGGCTCTGAAGGCAGAAAGATGCGGTTCAAATCCCAGCTAGGCCTCTTACTTATACAACCCTGGGCTGGTTGAATATTCCCTGGGTCTTGGTTTCTACATCTGTAAAATGGGGTAATAACAATATTTGTTCATGAATGTGTGTATGTGTGTGAGAGAGAGAGAGAGACAGACAGACAGACAGAGAGACAGAGAGAGAGAGAGAGCAAGAGAGAGCATGAGCAAGAGAGAGAACAAGAATTAAATCAGAATACATGTGTAGCACTTAGCACAGTGTGCGGGACCCATACTACTAGCTATTATTACGGATGGCTAGAGCCAACGCCTGCACAGAGTGTATCATAGACAGTGAGCTGGCTCACTTAGTTGCCCAGCAACTCTCCCAGGTGGATATTGCTTCCTTCTGCATATAAAGGACCTAAAGCTCAGAGAGGTTAGATAATTTGTCTTAAGTTGCACAGCTAGTAACTGATGGAGCCAAGTCAGCTCTGCCTGACCCTAAGGTCCAGGGCATCTGTGTTAAGCTCTCCTTGAGGTCAAGGACTCTGAGCAAACAGCTCAGAAGGGGTCTCCTCACCCCACTGAGACACCAAATCATCAAGTGACAGCAGCCTCTTCCCTCCTCTCTCTTACCCACGCAGGGCTTTGAGGATGGATTTTTATCTCCACATGGAGCTTACACCTTGAACTTGTTGCTCAGGGCTTATTAGATTTTTGCCTTTCTGTATAGAGTGTCTTTATCACTTATGGCAAGTATGTTAGACTCTGGGCTTCCTGGGGATATGGACCTTGTGTGTCTGATTCACTGTTCTCCCTACACCTAACTGGTCAGGACGTATTTGGATGAATGGATGGATGGATGGATGGATGGATGGATATGTCCCTACAAACTTCGTAAGAAAGGTGTCTGAGTGTGTTTTAAACTAAATACCTTCCACGTTTCCCACTGAATCTCTCCTGTTCAGTATCCTTTAATAACAGCCACTTCAAGGTGGCACAAACCCAAACCTGGGAAAATCATCAATAAAATGCAAATTCCTCCACTTCAATTTAAAGAGAGATGCTGGATCCCAGCAAAGGAAACATGGATAACTTTCCCCCAGACTCAGGGCAGGACCCAGCCCTGCAGCGGGTGTCAGGGCTTGCCACTGTTGGATTCCATAGGTTTGCAAGAGGCTGCATTCAGAGGACAGCAGGACTTTTGCCAACTTGAGTACTGTTTCCACCATAGCCACAAAAGCTGATTTCTTACTTTTATTTCCTTGTGTCTTTAAAATGTAAATCAAGAGACTGACCGGCTAGCTCAGTTGCTTAGAGCATAGCGTTGTAATACCAAGATCACAGGTTTGGATACCTGAACTGGCCAGCCACCAAAAACAAACAAACAATGTAAATCAGAAAAGAGGACTAGACTTCAATCCAGTTATCTGTGATCATCCTTGGCTAATTCCATTCTTAAAGCCAGTGTGGTTCCTGAGAAAGCAGGTCACAATCTCTCCAAGCCTCAATTTCCTGATCCATAAAATGGGACCGAGAATACCTGTCTCACAGGGGTGTTTTGGAGCTTGGAGTCTTTGATTATTTTCCCCAAATCTAGGATGAAGGATCATATTTTATTTCTTCTGTCTTGACAGGCACATAAACAGTGTTAAATAATATAGGTGTTCAATTGTGGAGTTTTGGGGTGCCACCTGGGGCTTTAGGGATTATACACATGTTGCTATTATTTTGCCAGGGCCTGATATTCCCCATGTTGATGCAGGGATTAGGCCCCTTTTGCCTAGGAAGGTGGACACATTTTCTTTCTTCCCCTAAGAACAGAACTCCCACAGAGTAATAAGGCCTGTAGGGCACATGCCATTGCAATGAGATGCACCTGCTGTGGGAAACCTCTAACCGCAAGACCTGTTCCTGAGTCATCTCCTAACAGGCCTCCCCCACCTCCCCAGCTTCCCACTCCCCCAGAAAAGCTTTCACTGGCTTGTTCTGTGCCCGGAGGAAATGCTTCATCCTTAAATGTAATTTTGTCTGAGGAGGTGTCCTCTGCGACCAGGCGGGTCACGGACCCAATGAGTGACTCAGCCCATCCAGGAAGAGTTAATTAAAGCAGCGAGGGCTGGCGGGGGCAGCTGCAGTCCGGAGTGGCTGAGCCACTACAGCAGGAGACGACTCCATCAGGAAAGGGTCCCCCTGTGGTCTGCTGGGCTCCAAAGGGTGCCAACGGGGCCACAGGTCACAAAAGGGGTGGTCTGGGTCTGTGGGAAAAATAAAGATAAGGGTCAAGGCCTCGGCTCTCTAAACTAGCTCAATACTGTGACTTAACATTAGCTGTTTCTACTTTCCTTTGGATTCTGTACACAATATCCACGAATAATCAAGAGTTCCCTGTGACTTCTCTGTGCCCTGAAGAATGAACTGGTCTGGGAGGGGAGGGGTACTTCTCTTGGACTTTAGCCATTAATGCAGGAAGGTGTGGATGCCCAAGATGTCCAGAGCCTAGAATGTGGCATGGCATGTGGTAGGCTCTTAATTGACAGCTCTAGAATGAATGAATGAGATTTAGACTCTCCAGCTGGGATTCATCTGAGCTACCGGTAGCATGGTGGGTGGTAAGAGACGGGTGAGTAGAAATGAGTTGCTGAAAGGAAAAGACAGAGACGCATCCACTAGTATGCAAACACCACCAAGGCCGGGCATTTTGGCTGTTTTCTCACTGTTGGGTCCCTAGCACCTAGAGCAATACGTGGCTCACAGTAGATGCTCACTAAAGGTTTGTATAATGATGAATGAATTGAGAAGAAAAAAAGGAAGGAAGGAAGAGAGTGAGGAAGGGAAGGAGGGAAAGAAGGTAGGAAGGTAGGCAGGGAGGAAGGAAGGGAGGATGGATCTAGGGAAAGAAAGGAGCCTTTGCAGCTAGAAAAATACTACTGCACATCTTGGGAAGTCAGGTCCATGTGACCAGGGCAGGTGTGATGGAAAGCAGGTAGCTATCGATGACAGAGGTATTATTCTCTATACTGCTCCTCACCCCATTTCTCTGTGGGAGACAAATATTCTTAGTGAAAGATGTCAGAGTTTTCTTTTCTTCCTCCACCCCCTTGCTGCCACCCACCAACCTGCTCTGACTCCTGAAATATCCAGCCCGAGGGAGGCTCCAGACTGGAATGCTAGATGGGGCGTCTGCCCTGAATCTCTGCTCCTCTCCCTCCCGTGTAAGCTGGGCCGGGCAATCCAGAAGAAACCTCTCCTTCTCCCTTAAAGCATGTTCTCCCTCAAGACAGCTGGCGCTGTGGGTAGGGCCAGCCACAGGCCCAGCTTCCTTTGACTGTGGAGGACACTGTGCTAGACCCAGGATGATTCAGAACAGCCCCTGCCCTCGCAAAGTTTGCAGTCTTCCTAGAGAGACAGGGCATTGCACATGAAGGTCTGTGTGCCTGGAAGATTGCAGTGAGCTGAAGGGTATAGAAACGCTTGCATGGCTGCCTGGGAGATTCAAAGTAACTGCTGCAGGTGCCCCAACCTCCCAGGGTGGCAGAAGCCACTAGATCCATACATATCTGCAGCTTCACAGTGAGGGACTGGGTCACTCCACAGTTTTCAGATTCGGCACTTTGTTCCTTTCCAAATCAGAATATCTTAAGCCAAGTGAATCAATCTTCTGTCTCCCAGAACCTGGAGCCCTCAGATGAGCCAGGTACAGTGACAGGTGTATGGAGGCACTTTGTGGGGTGACTGTTGAGTGAGAGATGGGGCCATGCATGACTCCCCACAGGGCTGATGGCCTCTGCCTGCCACTGTCGTGGACCACCTGGACACAGCAGGATGGAATAGCATGACGCTGCCTCTCCCTTGCCCCGTCCCTCTCCAGGAATCAACGGGTAGTACATCAGTAACATGAGGCTTTGGCAATGCTCAGTGAGGCTGGCAGAGTTGGGGCTGGCAAGTGAGGTGTGGGGGCCCTGGGCACACCTGCCTGCCGCCTGCCCTGCCTCTGCCAACTGAACGCACCTTTGTCATCCTAGCTGTTAACCATGGATCAGCTCAGTCAGATAGAGGACGGCAATGCTGAGGGTACAGTCCTGGGACAGATGCCATCATGGCCAGTGAGCTTTGTACCAGTGCATGGCCATGTATTACCCCTGAACCTGACCACTGTGGGCAAGAAAAAGAACATGGATGGATGAGCCCATCTATCCCCATGAATGGGAAAAGAATTAAAATGAATACCATTAAAGTAGTTTCCTAGGGCAGCTGCAACAAAGTACTGCATACAGTGGCTTAAAACAACAGAAATTTATTGTCTCACAGTTCTGGAGGCTAGAAGTCCAAGACCAAGGTTCTGGTAGGACCATGCTCCCTCTGAAACCTGCAGGGGAGGATTCTTCCTCACTTCTGGTGGTGGTTGGCAACTGCTGGCATTCCTTGGCTGGTAGCTGCAGCGCTCCAATCTCTGCCTCCATTGTCACATGCATATGTCTCTGTCTCTTCTCTTCTTATAAGGACACTAGTTGTATTGGATTAAGGCTCACCCTGCTCCATTATGACCTCATCTTAACTTGATTACATCTGCAATGACCATATTTCCAAATAAGATCATCCCATAACCCTCAGGTACTGGGGGTTAGGACTTCAGCATACATTTTTGAGGAACACAAACCCATAATAACTATCAATACCCTACTTTCTGGGTGAAGGTCAGGAATATTATGTCTTATATGTCAACATATGCAAAAAGCTTTTCCTTTCTATTCAAAGTGCATGGCCTCTTCTCACAAACCATCAAGAAACAAGGACGAGGTTAATGTCAGTGGGAAACTCCCCATAGTTGATGAAGAGTGTGAGCTTCAAGAAAGCAAGGGTTTTTATCTGTCTTGTTCACTGTTGAGTCCCCAGCACCTAAATAGTGCCTGGCACAGAGTAGGCGCTCAGTAAATATGTGTCGGATGAATGCATAAACGATTATGGTGGTTGGCGCTCTAGAGTCTGCATCAAGTTTTAACTGTATGACCCAAGGAAAATCACTTACCCTCCTCTGTTTTCTCACGTGTAAACTGAGAATAAGCAAGAGCACAAATTTGCACATTAGTGAGAGTATTGCACGAGAACCTACGTACACTCACTTCCTGGTGCGTGGTAAGTGTTCAATAAATGTTAATTAAATCAGAATCTGTTGGAGGCCCTTGTGCAGTCTGTGAGGTTTGGGACAGCTGGAGTGATGCCAGCCTGCTGAGTGGGAATGCAGCCACTCAGCTTCTTTTCTGCAGGAAAGTGTTGAGCTGCCTCAACCAGTAATCTGCTAGTGAGAAAGTGATTAATCCTCAAGTGGATGTAGGAGAGTAGATTATAAATAAAGAGAGATTATTATAGGGTACCAGTTAAGGGCAACAGGCTCTGAAGCCAGACCCTGGGGATTCCAATCCCAGCTTTGGCCCTGGCCAGCTGTGGGGCTTTATGCACAGGGAGGCTCAGTTTCTCCAACTGTAAAGTGGGGACAATGATAGCACCTGTCTCACCGGGCTGTGATGAGGTTTGAATGAAGGTGCGTATCACCTCGTGAGTATCATGGAAGCTCAGTACTGTCAGTATCGCTTTTCTAAGTCCTCTGCCGTGATTGCTCCAGGCTGGATCACTGGAAAGCCCTAACCTTCGAACGCTGGGCTAACTTCTGGGAACCCAGGCTCTCGCTCTTTTTTCTCTCCGGCCCGTCGCGCACACGGGCGTGCAGCGGCCCACCGCGCTCACGTCCACCGCGCCCGAGCCCACCCACGCGGCCCCGCGGCCGGGAGCTCCGCGCGCTCCGGCATCCCGCGCGCCCTCTGGTGGCGCACGGCCTGAATCCGCCGCGCCAAGGCCCCCGCACGTTCCAGGCCGGCCGCGGAAGGTCTCCCGGTGGGAACGTGCCCTGGCTCCGACGCTTAGCATTCCGAGGCGCCCTTGACCTTGACGTTCCTCCCTCGGTGGTGTCTGTGGGAAAAGCTGTCCCGCCCTCCTGGCTCCGGCGCGCGCGCGTGTGTTCCGGACAGCCCAGCCCGGGAGCTGAACTGGAGAGAGCCGGGCAGAGTGAGGGCAGAGGGCACCACCCCTCATCCCGGGCGGGCGGGTGTCGGGGCCTGTCCTCCGGCTTCCTGCCTCAAAGGAGGGAGCACAGCTCAGGGAGGACTCTTCACAGTCCCCAACCTCGCCACTTTTTTCTCTAGTGTGATGTTGAAACCGACTGGGCAGTTAAAAGGGCCTAATACCTGCAAATGTGCCCGTCTTAAGGTTCACTAGCGATTCCATCCCCTAAGACCAGGGGACTAGAGTCCTGGCCCTGTCTGCTGTTATGTGGACCTGCTTAGGCATTCCAGCCCCGTCATTTCGTCCTCATCACCTCTAACATTTATTGAGCACTGAGCGTGTGCCTGGCACTGCGTTAAGTGCTTTGCGTGTATAATTCATTTCATCAGGACAACAATAGGACCTATAGGTACAGTAGCACATATGAAGAAACTGAGGCACAGAGAGGTTAGCAGCTTGTCCAAGAACACACAGAGCAGGGATTCGAATCCTGCCCGTCTGGCTCCAAGCTGATGTCACCACCACTATATCCTACTGCCTCCCTACTGAATGCTGTGTAGTTGGTCCTGCTCCCCTGCCCTGGCATACGTACACCCTGACCCCTCCATCTAGAATGCCCCTCCTCACCCCCAGGGCATGCTTGGCAAGCTCTTTTGTGAGCTCTTCTCTGCCCCTCTTTGGCCCCCAGGACCCCCCACCTCCACCCCCCTCCCCATGTGCCTGTCATCTGTGTCACTTGTTTGCCTCTGCTGCTAGGCTGTGGAGCCATGGGCAGCTGAGGCTGTTTGCTCTTTGTATTTGCTCCCCACTGTGTAGCACAGGGCCACGCATACAGCAGGTGCTGGTGGGTGAAGCCAGGCCCAAATAGCAGCAGCCTTTTCCCGGGACATATCTCACCATGGCACTGTGAAGGGGGAGAAAAAGCACATTAGTCCATTTTAGAGATGGAAATGCTGAGGTCACAGAGGATAAGGGATTCATTCAACTTCACATAGTGAACCAAACAGAAGATATTCTTACCATACTCCCCTGTGCTCAGCGTCTCAGGCCAGACACCTGTGAGAGACAAGGGTAAGGTGAAGGGCTGTCCCACAAGAACCCATGGGGTGGTAGGGATGGGACAACACACCTTGTTTATGCAGGGAGGTCCTGGACAATTAAATTTGAAATCACCATTTGTTCTATTCTCCAGGGTCCCCCTTGAAACACCTCATCCTTTGGGTACAGTTTCCTCCCTGGATGGGTCTCCTTTCCAGGTAGGCTTCTTTGCAGTCTGAAGTGGAGCCAGGTGGCCAGAGGCAGTGGAGACCCCAGTAGGGACTGGGGGAGTTGAGGATGAAGATGGGAACAGCTACCAGAGCTGGGGGTTCTGCTCTCGGGGCAGCCTTGGCCCCCGAATGCAGTTTGTGTCTGGAAAGGGCCCTGGTGCACTTTCCCTCAGCTCTTTCCCCCTTCAGTGACTCCATGTTTGCCTCACTCCCCCCTGCCCAGCCAGGCTGTTCCCAACTCTCAAGACCCAGCCCACACCTCGCCACCCGCCTTGGGCCCAAGTCACTTGTTTCCTCTGCCCCACCCCCACTGCTCTCTGTCCAAGCCATGTTACTGAGCACTCACGGTGTGTCCATGTGGATCATTTGCAGGGATTTCTCAGGCCAGTCCTGTTCCTCCTGCTCTAGTGGATGCTCCTTAAGGAGATGGATCAGGTCTGTCCTGTGTCCCCCCGCAGCAACCAGCACAATGCTGAGCACAATAGATTCTCAAGGGTAGGCAAGTTGCTTAACTTCTCTGGGCCTCAGTTTCCTCCTCTGTAAAATGGGGATATTGTATTTATGTGTGAGGCTGTGTACATCAGAGCACCCAGCACAGGGCCTGGCACATAGCAGGTGATCATTCAATGTTAGTCCCTCATTTTCCATGTCAGCCCCATTCCTGCTGAGCCCCCAACTTCCTGCCCAATCAGAGAATGACCCATAGTGAGTAGTATGCTCTCGCCCCCCACTCTGGGCCTGGTGACTGGTGTTCAGAGGTTCCAATGCCCCCTCTTTGGCGGGGGGAGGGGGAGTTTGGAGGGGAAGGGTAGAGGGGTTACTGGGCTCAAGCAAAGCTGGAGGTTTTGCTTGCTCCCCACAATGCCCAGCTGAGGGGCTCGAGGTAGAAGTTGCAAGAATGGCTGTCCCTGACTTGACCTGCTCCAGAGCCCCTTCCCACCTTCACCATAAATGGATTGATGAAGGAATGGGAGGAAGAGTCAGGGAAGGGGTTTCTGGCTGGCGTTTGCTGGGTTCATGAGTGATGGCTCAGAGGGCAGGAACAGACCCTTCTCGACCTTTCTCTGCCTGGCTGTGTCTTCAAGTAAAGCACCGGCTCCCACAGTGTGTACAGGGATAGGTTTATTGAATGTGATTGTCTAAGTGTTTTCTCACATTAACTCATTTAATCCTCACAAGTGCCCTAGGAGGCAGGTACTCTATTTCTCACATTTTACAGATAAGGACACAGAGAGGCCATGGGACTTGCTCAGATTATACAACTACTCCAGAGAACCTAGCTCCAAAGACTGTGCACTTTACCACTATGTTATACTGTCTCCAAGAGGACACGACGAGCATTTTAATTTAAACCCCGCAGCCCAATTTCTTCTAGTCCCAGCCTGCCTTTCCGTCCCATGGCTGCCATGGGCCTGCCTGTCTCACATGGCCCCATGTGAGCTCTCTCCTTAGACCTCCCAGCTTGGCGCTCACCCCAGCCTCATCCTACCCTCTCAGCGCTGCCCACTTTTCAAGGGGAAGAGGAAAGGCTCCTGGGAAAAGGAGAACAAGCAGCACATGAATAAATCATCACTCCAATCCAGCCCCATCCGCCAGTGGCCCTGATTGCTCTGGGCAGCTGGACTCCTTCTGTGGGTTTCATCTCCATCTTGTTCTCTTCTCCAACTTTATGCTCTCTCACTGCCTCCTCCCCACCACGATATCCGTCTCTACCAAGGAGAGACAAGGGCTCTGTTGGACCTTTGATGGCCGCTAAGAGCTTCCTGCAGGATCCTCAGGGAAGGTTTACTCTCTCCTTGAACCTGGGGAGGATTGTTTGGGCTCCTGCCTCATCTGCCTGTTGAGCCACAGCCCATCTAATGGGGGGTAATCTACCAGTGTCCCCCACTCCTACTCAGTGTTACCTGAATTATTTTTTAGTTCACAGGGGGACAGGAAAGAAGAATCTATATCAGGAATTCTGAGATGCTGGGAGGAGCTCAGAAGTGCTCAGAAGTATTGTCCAAAGTGGGATTTGCATTTTTCAAAAACAGTGCAAATAATAAAGAGCCCTAATAAAAAGTTCAGGGCCTTTGACTCAGTAATGTTGCCTCCAAGGGCTGATTCTCAGGAAATAATTCCAGAGAAGGAAAACGAAGCATGAGGCAGAAGGAAGAATGTTGCAGAATGGAAACAGACTAGGTACGGCGGATGGCGGCGGATGGCAACGTCATTGACACTTTGATGGGTGGCATAAGTGGGATCATTGTAAATGAGGCTAATAAAGAGTATGTAACAACATGGAATGTATACATTACAACAAGATGAAATACAAAACTATATAAAATGTATGCGCAGAAGGAAATGAGCAAAACCGACATAATTTTGGTATAAGTGAGCTGATTAGGATTGTAACTTTCCTTCTTTAAAATAATTTTGCAGGCCACCCCATGGCTCACTCCGGAGAGTGTGGTGCTGATAACACCAAGGCCATGGGTTCGGATCCCATATAGGGATGGCCGGTTAGCTCACTGGGTGAGCGTGGTGCTGACAACACCAAGTCAAGGGTTAAGATCCCCTTACCAGTCATCTTTTGAAAAAATAAAAAATAAAAAATAATAATTTTCCTTTGAAGTATTCCTGCAATTAAAATCAAATGAAATGAATGGCACAGGGGGCATGAGGGGGACATCTGGGGTGCTGGCAAGGTCTGATTTCTTGATCTGGGTGCTGGGTACACAGATATATTCATTTTATAAAAATTGAGTTAACTGTACACTTAGGATATGCGAACATTTCTGTATGTATGTTATACTTGAATAAAAAGTTGAAAAAAATGAAAAATATGAGATTTTTTTAAAAAGAAAAGGTGGTTACCTTGTGTTCAGTCAGACACAGTGTGAATTGCAGCCTACACAGTCAGTGGCTAGAAGGTTTTCTTCCCCCTGAAATGTCCTATTAGTAAAATTAGTAATGACTGTTTTTAAAAGTTCTTTTCTCTAAGGTTGTTTGAAGCTGAAGACGTGGGCTATAAGAAGATAGACTTAAGAATTTAAAACATTTAGGGCCGGCCTGGTGGCGCACTGCTACAGTGCGCCGCTTGGGAGTGTGGCGGCGCTCCCGCCGAGGGTTTGGATCCCACATACAGACCGGTTCCCGCTCACTGGCTGAGCGAGGTGCGGGTGCAGCACCGAGGGTTGCGATCCCGTTGCCGGTCCCGGTCCAGTATGGGCGCGACACTGAGGGTTGCGATCCGTTGCCAGACACAAAAAAAAGACAAAAAGGAAAAAAAAAAAAAGAATTTAAAACATTTAATATTTGTGAAACCTTTAAATTAGTGGTTCCTAAACTCGAGAATCTTCTGGATGATTTGAGGGCTTGTTAAAGCACAGATTGCTGGGCTCCACCCAGCAGGTCTGGGTGCATTTCTAACAAGTTCCCAGGTGATGCTGATGCTGCTGGCCTGTGGAAACCACTTTGAGAACCACGGCCCTAAAATAGCCTTCTAGAATTCCAAGCATGGTTGTAGGGGTAGGCCGTTGCTGACTAATATCAAGCCATATTCTTCCTTCTACAAAACTGAAGATGATGTTAGGTCTCGATGATAATAAGCCTATCATCCAAGAGGATGTCAGTGCCTAAGATCATCTGGCACCATGGTCTGTGCTGAACAAGTTGATTTTAACTGACCATACTGATACCTTCTAAAAACTCTAGCCTAAGCTGGTATTGGTGCTGCCAGATATGAAAGGGACATAGAGGCAGACTCATTCAAGAATGGAGAAATGCACAAATTAAAACTATTGCCATTATATCTTTAAACACAAGTGAGTGCAGTTTTTAGGGGTGAGAAAACAGTAAACAACACTTACCAAGCAATTACTGTTCACCAGGCACTATGCTGAGAGCTCTGGACGCCTTGTCTCATTTCACCCTCAGAACCACCCTATGAGGTCAGCACTAACATTATCCCCAGTACCCAGAGAGTTGAGTAGCTCACTCAAAGCCCCACAGCTTATACATGGAGGAGTCAGGATTGAAGCCCAAGTCCAGAGCCTGCGTCCTTCCCCAGACAGAGCCCAGCGGGCACACAATCACCTCCTCTTGGAACCATATGAGGAAGTGGCTGATGAGGACAAAGGGGGAGTCCAGGGCCATCTGAATGGGCAGTCCAGGAAAAGCATGTGGCTCAAGGGAAGAGGTGGTCTAGGAGGTAGTCTAGGAGGTAGGCTTTGGGGAAGGTAGGGGGAAGGGAGGAGAAGGGAGAAAGGAGGAGGGGGAAACAACGTGCAGGAAAAGGTCCAGGAAGCGAGGCGATGTGACCTGCACTTGTTGGGACTCTTGGGAGTGGAAGAAATGCAGCTCACATGCAGAAGCCCCTGAGGCTCACATATCTGCCATGTCTGGGGGGAGATCCTGTCTTCAGGTATGGCTGGACCCAGGACCATCGGGACTCCACCTCACCTTGTTTTCTGATGTTTCTAAAGGGACATAATAGAAAAATAAGGGAAAAGGTGGGAAATAAGGCTGAAGTCAGGTTGCCAGGGTCCAGTTTTCAATTGCCTGAGAACACTGCTGAAGGGCTTTGAGGCCCTGAGTGAGATGCCTGTGCCAGGGCATCTCTTCTTCCCTTCCTGGATGAGAGTGGAGAGTGCATCCCTATTGCATTGTCACGTTGCTCTGCTCTGGACCCAGCCTGGTGTGTGGAGGGTGATAATCCTGTCCTGGGCAGCACACCTCCACAGTCAAGTACGTTGCTAGTGTTCCTATTGGTACCACTGTATCTCCTCCTGGAGATGCCTGTTTTTACTCCCGCTCCCTGCTCCCTCCCCATGGACTCCAAGATACTGGGTCTCTGGAGCAGACCCTGGTCTGCTCAGTTGCAGAGGAACTGGAAGAAGAGAGAGGTAAAGTAGGAACAAGACAACTTTGCTGTAGGTAGGAGGCTGGAAGCCCTGAAGATTGAGTGGGCAAGAGAGAGTACTGGGCAGGTGTGCAAACCTTTCATGAACAGTAGTCCCACCGCTAGTGGAATGTGGCCCTGATAATGTCCTGGCCACTGTCCAATCAGAAGAGCAACTCCTCCTCCCTTTCCTCTGGGCAGAAGTGGCGATGTGGGGGAGGAGCTGAAAGTCTCCTTTTTTATTAATTAGTTAATTTTAATTAACGCATTGTAATTGTACATATTTGTGGGCTACAGTCTGATGTTTTGAGATGTATATATACATATGTTGTATAATGATCAGATCAGGCTAGTTAGTGTATCCATCACCTGGTGCATTTATCATTTTTTTGTGGCAAGAACATTCAAAAGCCTCTTTTCTAGCTATTGTGTAATACACAATACTTTACTGGTAACCATGGTCACCCTACTGTGCAGCAGAACATCAGAACTTATTCCTCCTAATTGTCATTTTATAGCCATTGAATAACATCTCCCAGTCCTCCCTACCCCGCCCCGCTCAGTCTCTGGTAACCACTGTTCTACTCTCTGCCTCTATAATACCAACTTTTTTTTTTTTTTAAAGATTCTGCATGTGATTGAGGTCATGCAATATTTGTCTTTCTGTTCCTGGCTTATTTCACTTAGCATAATGTCCTCCAGGTCCATCCATATTGCCACAATTGACAGGATTTAATTCTTTTTTATGGCTGAATAGTATTTCATTGTGCATATATACCACATTTTTATCCATTCATCCAATGTTGGACACTTAGTTTGATTCCATATTTGGACTATTGTAGATACTGCTGCAATAAACATGAGAGTGCAGATATTCTTTAGCATACCTCATTTTATTTGCTGGTGCACCTCCCCAAGTCTGCTGCCTTGCAGACTGCTTTATCCTGGGCCTCTACTGTGTTAGCTAACATCAAATGTAACGGGCCGGCCCGGTGGCGCACTGGATAGTGCGCCGCTTGGGAAGCGCGGCGGCGCTCCCGCCCGAGGGTTCGGATCCCACATACAGACCGGTTCCCGCTCACTGGCTGAGCGAGGCGCGGGAGCAAAACCGAGGGTTGCAATCCCGTTGCCTGTCCCCGGTCCGGTACGGGGGCAACACTGAGGGTTGCGATCTGTTGCCGGACACAGAAAAAAGACAAAAAAAAAAAAACAAAAAAACATCAAATGTAACAAGATTTAGCAGATGATAAAAAGGCACTGTTGCTCTGCCCCACAAGTCCCACATCTGTAAGCGCCTGTCTACCTTTCTGGGTTGCTCCATCTTGAGCTCTAAGGACATGTTATAATCTTCAATATCATTTCATTCTGCAAACTCTCTCACCAAGAAAGGACCCGAGAGTGTTACACAGAGGGTGGATTGACTTTATTCGTTTCTCCTTTGCCAGACAGAGGGAAAGTACTGCTCTGCCTCTGACCATGAGCTAACAAGATCCACGAGACAATATCCAGGAAGGGCTTTGAAACAGACAATACACTGTATACACATATGGCTTCCACACTGCTTGGCCCCTCCTTGCAGACTTTGGACAGGGAGCTCTCTCATATTGTTGTTGATAGAATCATGAAAGGACACATTTGGGAAGCCATCCCTGTGTCCATTACATTGAGACCACTCTACATTGGAGATGGTCCCAACACATCCCAGACTTGGCTGTCCAGTGGCCAGGCAGATGGGGTCAGCAGCTCACATGCTTCTCTGCCTGGGCTGTTGTCTGATGCCATCAAGGTGGCTGCATTAAGAGGTCCTTTGAGATGGGAGGCTGGGGTGCAAGGGGGACCTCACCATAGTCAGGCCCCACTCTGCCATAGTGGTGAGGTGAGGTGAGCTCAGCTGTGGGACTCAAATAACCCTTGTTTCTCCATTACTTCCGAAAGAGCAGAAAGGGCTACTGTTTGGATTTGTACATATTGATAACTCTTCCTCCAAAATTAAGAGATGGGAATAATATACACACTTCCCAGGGTTGTCTGGGCAGGAGAAATGTGGCTTTCCAACGATGGAGTATGCTTCAGAGGCTGCAGGCATGGTGTTCTTTTTACATCTGTTGAAGGACTCAGGTACCAGTGGGGTGTTAGCTTGGTGCGAAACTCCATGTCTGAATCACAATGAAGACTCAAAACAGAGCCACAGGCATCTCTCATGGATGGTCCTGACTATGATGCCTTAGCTCTGACATTGTATGGGACTCCACAGCTCACCGTGATGGACTAAGCACTGGGTTATATGGTTGGGGAGCTCACAGGAAGGTGTACAGAGCATGGCTGGAACCTCAGGAGTCACGATCCGTCACATCTGGGAAGATGCACTGGATCCTCAGGGGTCTGGCGATGGGATGGGGCAGAGAGTGGAGCATGTGAGTGGGACTGTATGGGCTGAAAGTGAATAAGGTCAGCCACTGGCTAATGCCTCAGTTGTACTCTGCTCTGGGGGCTGAGTCTTACCCAGTTTGAGTTCAGTGTGTACACTGGATATGTTATAGGAGAGAAGATGACTGTGAGAGGCAGGCTCATATTGTTAATCAAGGGCAGAGAAGGATTTGAGCTCAGGTCTGCTAGACTTCAAAGCCAGTGCTCTTCATTACCAAGATTAACATTCCTAGTAACTGTCTTTATACCTCATTTGAGATCCACCTGTACATCATGATGCTGGTTGAGTAGCACCAAGCCAAAATACCCATGATAGGTCTGGTCTTTGTCATAAGGGCAGCCACCAAAATGGGGTTGGCTTCATCATGAATGACGGAGGACATTAACACAAAAATCAAGGGTGTTTGGTCAAGTTGCTAACTTTTAACCATGGCCTCCTCCAACACGGCCCTGGGGCCTCCAGAGATGTTGTTCTAGGCATGGCTCTGATTTGTAGTAATGATGCTTGCTTGTTTATTTGCTTTCTTGCTTTCTTTCCGTGATGCTGTTTAGCAAACACCTGATTTTAGATGTACAATTTTGATTTTCAAAGCATGCTCGAGGGAGGCCTAGGGATTCCATGGAGGTGGTTCATGGGCTTCCTCATGTGGGGATGAATGAATTGGAGTGGAATGGTCCTTTCTTCCCACTTGCCTAAACCAGAACAACTACATTTTTGCTGATTTATATATCAGGTTTCTATGTACAGTTCCATCTGAAGAATGACTATTTGGGGCTTTTTTTTAAAGTTTGGAAACCATTGCTTTAAAATGATGCTTTTGTGATCCCATAGGCAAAACCACTTCTGCTTGTGAGTGAGTCTTCTATGGTCCAGCCAAATGGCTGGTCATTGAAAAGCTGTTAAGGAATTAGGTCTCTATTAAGATCCATCTTTTAGCCCATCATTTGATACCGGAAGCAAGAAGTGAATCTCCTTGGCTGAATGGCTAGGTTTTCTGGAATCCGAGGAATAAAAGCAAATGTGCATTGGTTAATGTTGGAAGAGACAGGAAAATAAAACCCCCCATTTGGTCTCATTGTGGTCTTTCAAACTGGAAGGGAAAGGAATATGAGGTCATGGTCCTCCTTATTTACAAGGGAATTTATTCTACCTGTAGAGGGGACCTCCTAATTTCTTGAGTGTGTTTTCGGAAACCCTTCAAGTGCACCCAGCTGGCTGCAGAACAGCTGCCCATCTGAACCTGCTCCAACCAAGCAAATTGGCCCTAATGGGGAATTTTGCTTGGCAGCGTGCGTCATCCTTTTCATCACCTCCTTCTTCTTCCGGTTGCCCTTTACCTTCTCCGAGTCATAGAAAGTTAAAATTTACCCTTTGGCATCATTCCATAAAACCAGTTGGTTTCTTCCCCAACGTTACATTCCTCTCTCATTTTCTCCTTTCAGGCTGACAGCACATCTCATTCTGATTTGAAAGAATTTTTCTACTAGGAACGGACATGTCTTGCTAAATATAGGTCTGGCCCACACTGACCTCCCAAAAGGCCTTCTTCCTGAAGTCCTCTTATAAATTGGTTGGTTGGGCCTAAGCACATATTTTTTCAGTTATCCGTTGTGCTTTGGTTCCCAGGTTAACCCACAAAAGCATCTTCCTTAGTCATAGGGCACAGCACTGGCACGGACTCTGCTGATTTGACATCATGAAATAGACAGGGTGTCCAGTTTCAGGGTGAGCTAGACTTGGGTTCTAATCCCAGATTGTCTTCAGGTTTTGAGCCACTTACCCTCAGAGCTCCAATTAGTTTTCTCCTCGGTAAAATGGGAGTGATGATTCCCATGTCAAATGCAATAGGATAACTGGCAGAACGATACCAAGGGCCCGGCAAAGAGTGGGTGCCCAGCAAATGCCAGCTTCCTTGCCACCCTTCTCTACCCCTGGTCTTGAGTCTGAAGATTCATACTATAGCTGGTGTACTCCACATGTACAACGACCAGAGTGTGGAAAACAAAAATGCTACAATTTTAATGATTGACTGAAACAGAGAAACCAACCATACGGTTAAGTAAGAAACAGAGTTTCTGTCTTTATTGCTGGTATTTGATAAAAGGCAGAATTAGAAAAAGATGGAGCAGAACAAATGATGTGGACACGGAGGGGATTTCTGGAACTTTCACGGGCTCATGGATACTGATCCATCAGTTACTACTGATCTGTTAGGGGACAAGTTCTCTTAAAAATGTCCTAGGGAAATGTGGACAGTTGCCTTTTTCTGTCTCTCAGGACCACCGACTGCCCTCTGGTGGAAGGGACAAAGAATAACTGGGCAGAAGGAAGGGTGGTGGGTATGGCCGAGGTGGACCCTGAGTATTTGACAACTGGACTGAATCATTTTTAACAACTGCCTTCCTCTATATAATTATTCTTAGTAATAAATACGTAATAATTAATAGTGATGTTATTTTCCTGATTTGATTAATTTAGAAACAAACCATAAACCATTCAAAATTAAGAATACATTTCTATTTTAAGGTATTATTCAAATTCAGTAAAATTCATCATGTAAGAACTAATATTTAAACTTACCAAATATCACATCTTGCAGCTCCTGCTCTGTTTCACTGTTTTCCATTTTAAAACCAAATAAAAATAACAAGTGTCACATAAAATAACAAGATTGAAGTAACTCAAGTTCTTTGTTTTTTAGAATCATGGTGCTATCATTGCTTATTTTGAATCTATTGTTCAAACACAGCGGTATGTAGTACCACAGGGATAAGGCACGAAGTCTGCCTCGAGCAAGCGTGGGCAGTTCTGAGCTGTTAAGAATTTACTCTTGAAACACCCATGTAGTTTGTGTGTGTGTGTGTGTCTGTCTGTCTGTCTGACTTTATAACTTCCAGCTGGAATGCAATTTGTATTAAAGAATAGATAATAAAAACATGCTAATTTGAAGTTTATATATATTATTAAAACTCAAGAGTTACTGCAATAATGGTTTACAACTTACACCGACAAAAGATTTTCTTTGGAAGGACTATTTTACCAATGACATTGTTTTCACTTGCTGAAGCTAGATGGTAATAAAAAGCTGCCTGAATTCTAGGCAGTTTTATTACTGTTTTTACATTCTGTACAGACAATGCCCCTCGTATTGCTTGCCCACATGGAGGTCTACTCCCACCGCCCTCCCTGGGACACACCACCAGGTGTGTCAGATACTGTGAGTTGCCAACCCAAGAGCCACCGCTGCTTTCTCTTCTAACAGAAGTGGATTTGTTTGTTGTTAAACTTCAATGTACTCAGGAAAAGCAAGCTGCTCCCCTACCTTCAGGGAATAGACATATGTTAAGCCAATCACACTGGGCCATTTCTCTTTTGACAGTGATTGGTTTGGGGTGAGCATGTGACACGAGTCTGGCCAATAGGAAGTGAGGATAAGCCTGCTGTAGTGGTGTATTAGTCCGTTACTGTTGCTTATAACAAAATACTTGGAACTGGGTGATTTATAAAGAAAATGAAATTTGTTGCTTACAGTTTTGGAGGCTGGGAAATCCAAAGTCCAGGAAACACATCTGGTGAGGGACTTGGTGGTAGCAACAGTGACCCAGGGGTCTCACATGGCAGAAAATGGCAGAGCAGAGAGAGGGATAGATCCTCATGTTCTCATTTTAAAGCCCTCAGAACCACGCCCCTGACCACCATTATTAGTCCATTCACTACAGCACGGTCCTACACACAATCTAATCACCTCTTCCAGGCCTCGCCTTTTGATTACCATAATAGAATTTCCCACCCTCAACAGTTACAGTGGGGATTAAGTTTTGAGGTGACGTTCAACCTAAGGCAGGTGGGGATGGTGAACTCCCAGGGAAGATTTTTTTCTAGACTAAATTCAATTCAAAACAAACAAGTAAACAAATAAAAAACAAACTAGAGAAATAAGGAGTGACATTTTCTTCAACATAAACACACATATCACCCCTTCCTGGATTTGGACATAGCCGGGTGAGAAGGTGACACCCAGGGCCACAAACCATCCTTCAGTCATGGGGGATGGGCCGAAGGTGAAAGCCAATCTGCTAAGGGCGGCAGAACAAAGAGATGAAACCACTTGCCCCTGTAATGTTTGCTGCGTGAGATAATAGACTGTTACTCTTTAAGCCACTATCACTTGACTCTTCTGTTGCTTGAAGCCAAGAGCAACTTAGAGTTATTGTTGGGATTGTGTGCACATGGGGAAAAGATGGTCGCAGCAAGGGAGTAGCTTAGCTCAATATGGAGAAAACCAGGGAAACAAGAGAGCACAATATGTTCTGAGCCTCCCAGGTACGGTGGGAGACAAAAGACAGTAGAGAGTGAAGAAGGGACATTGGGCCAGATGGTTCTACTGGTCAGCTTTTGATGACACCATTGACCTGAACATGTTGGCAACTGAATCAGAACCAGAGTGTCTGAGAGGGGAGGTGGGTGGGTGGTGCAGGGCAGGGTCCATGTGGGCCTTTGTAAAACAGTGAGTCTGTAACTTGTGTGGTGACCTCGGAGAGTAATTCATCAATCATGTACTCATTATGCTCCAACCGAGGAGGGACATGAAAATAATAAAACAGTTTACATTGAGAGCAAGTCAGTGGTCCTGGGCCATTTGCTGATTCAGTCTTTGTCTTAGCTTTGGTCACCTAGAAAGCAGAGCCTTGAGGCAAGCACTAAAATGCTGACACTTCATTGAGGAGGTGCAAGCCCGGGGCACCGAGGATCAAATCCTAGAGAAAGTGAGGCACTGCGAGATGCCAGGTAATGTGGCACAATGCACTATTATGCTGGCCGTCACTTCATATCCAGCCTCAAAGAGACTCAGTAGGTTGCTCGACATGCGTGTCTTTTCTGGACAGTTTATAAAAAGAAATCTCACAAGAAGCAGTGCACGAGGGGAGAAAAGGGAGGAATTTGGGAAGCTACCCTCCTGAGCTTCTGGCCCTTTGGGAAGCCAGATCTCATGTCCTGTGAGAGGGGGTGAGACGCCACTAGAGTGGGACGCTGTCTTAGTTCATTTTCTGTCCTTCATACAGAATACCTGAAACTGGGTAATTGATAAGAAAACGAAATTTATTACTTGCAGTTTTGGAGGCTGGGAAGTCCATGGTCCAGGGCATGCATCTTGGTGAAGGCCTTCTTCTTGGTGGGAACGCTACAGAGTCCCGTGACAACACAGGGTGTCACATAACGAGGGCTGGGCAAGAGTGCTTGTTAACATGCTCACTTGCTCTCCTTCTAAAGCTACCAGTCTGCACCCATGATAACCTATTAAATCATGAACCCGCTACTGGAATACTCCATTCTTGAGGGCAGAAATTCATGAAAGGTTCTACCTTTCAACACTGCCACAGTGGGGATCAATCCTCCACATGAACTTTGGAGGGGACACACATCCAACCATACCAGGTGATGATCAAGAGAGAGAGAAAAAAGGAGGCAGTTGAGGGAACCCAAGACAACACCTAGTGCGTGTGTGACGCAGTGTCTTGAGCCAAATATTTGTCCTTCAGTGGGCAGAGACAACCCATCCTTTCTTGTCCCACATTTGTCCCTCTCCTTGTGGGGCTCAAACACCCCTGAGAAGGCCTTTGACATCTTTTCCACCTTTCTTCAAGTCCTTTCCACGTCACCCTTCCAGTCTGCTTTCAAAGCAAGTCCCTTAGCACTGAGTGTAAACCTCCATCTGTGCCTTCAGTAAAGGCGAGTAAAGAGGAAATATTGCTGCTCCCTGCTCTGCTGGGCTTGGTAGAATTACCCCAAAGCAGTGTTTATCATGCCGTTGAGCTCGATGCCCATGGTTAATGTGCTATCTGTTCTGACCCCAGGTGCTTTCTGCATCACTGCTCTCCAACCAGCGAGCCTACAGTCGAGGGCTCAGCCCAGGGTCATTGCCGACAAGTGTATTACCAGTGTTTGTCCATATTAAATCTTGTATCGGTGACTGCCTTTTACCCATTTTTCTAAACTCTCTTTGGTTCTTCTGCAGTTTCCCTCCCTGCCTGGTCTTGTCTTTCTTGGAAAGTCAAAACCTCCTAAGTCAGGAATTCTATTGTAGCTTTGTGTTCCCAGTTGTTTATGAAGAATAAAGATGTATGGATGGCCCTGCTACAAAGCACGAGCCTTCATCTGGAATTGGTACTGACCCATTCATAATTACATCATTCAGAGCGCTGGGGAGTTTACCAATGGGACTGGTTTAATTACAATGTACATCTGCGAAGGTAGTGGTCGGCCAGCACTTTCCTCATGTAAGAACACAGTTAAAAGCTATCATCTTAATCATGTTTTATATAGGTATAGCACTTTACCCTTTATAAAACACATTTGATTTTTCCTAAAACCTAGAAGCATTTGCTCTTTTTTCCTCTCTACAAAACATTCTATTAGAGCACAATAAAATACATTTTATTCTGAAAAATAAAGTAATTTCCACCTTAATCGAGCCATTAGGAAAAAAGACCGCAAAAAATCACATTCGAATATCCCCAGTTTTGAATTTGTGTAATGCTGGGAGACCCCCTGAGTCAACATGTTTCTTTGTTTCCACTTAATAACAATGCTTCACATGTGTGTGACACTTCAGAATCAATTTTCCAAAAGTTTCATGTATTTCACGGTTTCTCTAAGATAGTTATTGAGAAGAGAAATGTGAATGGAAACTAATTTGTGAATTTGTAAAGCAAATTATTCATTCTTTCTGTGGCCATCTTGTTTGTTTATTTTTGGCAGCTGGCCAGGATGGGGGTCCAGACCTCTGACCTTGGTGTCATAAGACTGAGATCTGACCAACTGAGCTAACAGGGCAGCCCCTCTGTGGCCATTCTTGAACATGGGATTTTTGTAGTTAAAACTATCATCAACCAAAGAGAAGTTTTTCTTTTACCGATGATGAGACCCTAGAAACAAATTGCTTGTACTACTATTTGAAACCAACTACTTTTTATGCTTAAATTGATGCCAAAGTCACAGAAATGGGATGATAAATTAGTAAGTGACACAGACAAAAATAAGGTCAAGTTTCTTTGTTATAAGAAAAAAAAACCCTGCAATCCACTGTAATGGAAAATATTTAATTAGATCGTTCATTCAGTCAATAGCTAGTTGTTTGATGCTTTTAGCCACCAGGTACTATCAAGGCACAGTCTCTTTCTTCCCCTCCTGCTCCTTTTTCTCTTTGTGCTCCTCCTACTCATTTGTTCCCCCAGAAATCTGGCAGGGGACAAAGCTATTACAGTCATGATGCGCTCCTATTCTCCTGGTGGTGAGGAGGAAAAAAGATCTTTGTTTCTATGGCGAGACACATCTCACTTTCCTGATCCTGCGACCTGCGTGCTGGCTGCTACTGCCATCTTGCATAGAGCCTGCATGCAGAAGGGATCTTTGTGGGAAACAGAGAACTTTAATATACTATTCAGCTGTGTTGGAGAAAATGGCATCTCGAAGCTCAGAAAAAGAATAAATAATGGAGCTTTGAAATATCTGGAAGTTATTCCAAGACCCCTGGTAGGGATTTCAGGTAATGAAATGGATGATGGTGATGGTGGGAGGGAACCCAATCGTTTATCCATTCAAGACGTCCCCTTCATATTTCATCTTTGCTGTCATGGCGGCAGTGCTAATAGGACACAAGCCTTCTTGCCCCAATAATGGCCTATTACAGCTTCAGGAAAAGCCATCATGTTTCCGCAGTATTTATCTGTCAGCAGGAGACTATTATGGGAGCACAAACTCACATTGTATTAGTGTTATCAGTTAATTACAATCCTTGGGACGAGTGCCAGCCAATGGGCAAGAAGTCTGCTGACCACCACTCAGGGATATAACTCCACACCCCAAATTCAAGCATGTGAGAAGACAGCAGGTCCACAGAGGTACATGGTCAGGGACATTTCCCCTGGCCTGGAGCCCATGCAGCATTGGCCCCAGAGATGCACAGGTTAGGCTCACTGTCCAGGCCAGGCCCACCTTAGCCATCGTGGACTGTCAATGGATGCGCTTCCCGGACGCACCTCCCCCAGCCTTCACCCTGGGGCGGAACAGAAACAAGCTTGGCTTGCGATTCAGACAATTCCACGGAGGCATCTTCCCCTTCCTGGGCTGGTGGTAAGAAGTGGCAAAAACCTTGGGTGCTTCCCAAGGCATTATTCTCACCTGGAAACTCGGCTATAGGGAACATGGGTATGGGTGAGAGACAGGGATGGCATAACCAGACAATTAGTGTTCCCACATCCACTGGACTTAGGTAGCATATGGAGACTCTCCAAAAGCACCTGTTGGGTCTTATCTTTTAGTGATAAAGCCATCAAGTCCTCTGCTCTCCTTGGGACTAAGCTAAGTCCACCAGTTCCTGCCAGGCTGCCTGGCTTGAAAGATGGAAAAATCCCCCTCTTATTCTTGGTCCTAGAGCAGCACGTGGCAGGAAGGGAATTCAAGACCCTGAGAGATGTTGCTTGCTGCTGCCTTATTTGTGCAAAAATGACTGGTGACGGGCCGGCCCGTGGCTCACTCGGGAGAGTGCGGTGCTGATAACACCAAGGCCCCGGGTTCGGATCCCATATAGGGATGGCCGGTTAGCTCACTGGCTGAGCGTGGTGCTGACAACACCAAGTCAAGGGTTGAGATCCCCTTACTGGTCATCTTTTTAAAAAAAAAAAAATGACTGGTGACAGGAGAGGATGCCTCAAGAAAGGGAAGATTAAACCAAAACTAGTTTCTGTCAAGGGTAGAGATTTCCACCAGACCTCTGGCAAGGGGTGCTGTGCTGTGTCAGCTGCTCAGATCACAGAAAGACCACTTGAGATGCAGGTGCAGCACTAGTACAGCCCACTCTGAGGACTCCACCAGGCTGGGATGGGAAAGAGTGGGTAGTTAGTTTGGACCTGTGTTAGGCTAGATCCATGACATGCTCAGTGCTTTTTGTGCCTAGGGAGATACAGGCTTGGGGAACAGAGTGGACTGGGCAGTGTGTGAATATGTTTCCTAATTATCTGCTTCCTGGAGCACTGCTCATGGTAGGACAGCAGATCATGAGGCTGGTATCCACCAATCAACATTTCCTTTTTTCCTCCTGGGAAACGATCTGGGAAAGGGTGTGCACATAAAAGCCTGTGTTCCCACTCTCCACCAGGTGAACTATGTGTAGAAGGTGTTGCCATTGCAACTTTTCTTGTTTGGCTTCATATTCTTTAAGAAAGAGTTTGAACTCAGGGTATGAGAGGGTAGGAGGGAGTTGAATAAGTAGAAATCCAGATACTGCATATGGCTTGCTTTGCCAGTCATTTGCTGTGTGACTTTGGGTAGGTCACTTAACCACATAGGGAAATTTACAAATTCCCTTATTTGTCAAAATTTAATGGTGGGTCTAAATGATCCCTCAAGCCCCTGCTAGCTGTAAGGTTCTGTGAATGTAATAAATATCTATTAAAGGAGTTTGTCATGAAGGACTGTGTCTAATACCTTTTGTCCTTTCACCTTTTGGCTGACTTGCCCTCCTGGGGTGCCAGTATTGGGGCATAGGTAGCGAAGGGGTGCCTCAGAGCTTGTGCTAGGGATGGATTACAAATAGCACCTGCTCTAGGTGAGCAGTACAAGTACGAAATCATGATTGGTTGGGTGCATTTCAAACTTGAAGGAGCCCAAGAGCTCTGCTCATCCCACTCAACCCCTGCACAGCTTTTGTTTTCTGGGGAAGAGATGATTTGGCAAGGTCACATGGAAGAGTCAGGACCAGAACCCAGAGTCCTTTGCATCATCCCACACTGCTGCCTTTCCAGCCAGAGGCATGGAACTGACCCTGGGGTTGGGAAGGAACCCATCCTCCGTGGACTGGCTGAGGACAGAGCTGGAGAAAGCTGGTCCCATGCACGCAGTGTGACCTGGCCAGGTTTACCTGGAGAATCACAGGAGAAGCCTGAGCCCACCAATTTGGATCATGTCATCAGGGTGTGCTGGCTGGCCAGCCCTTCTGTCTCCTCTAGCAGAATGCAGAGGCTCACACTTACCAGGGAGGAAAAGGAGAAGGAACTTGGCTGCAGGGCAGTGTGAGAGGAGGCCAGACAGGTGGAGGCAGAGAAGGACAGTGAGGTGGCCAAGGTCTCAAGGTCTCCTTCCTGTCCTGGGGGACAAGCAGCTAGTGCCCAGAGGCCAGGCTCTCAATTACCTTCTTCCCTGGGCCTTGCAGGCAGAGAATAATTGTGTGTAGGCATTAGCCTAGCTTTTTAACCTATGCAGAACTCTTATTTGCTCCCAGTGGCTTTGGATCCATTGCTGTGGGCTATGGAATGGTCATTATTTTCATGCGATGGAGAGGCCTTCATCCCCACTGAGGGTGCTCTGTTTCCTGTTAAAAACAATGCACCCAATAAAGCAAGTAGCCAGCTGATCCCATACAGCCCGTGGGGGCCTGGCCCCTTTGCTGGGCTGCTGCCTGTCCCTCAGCAAGCTGTAGCCTGCACTCCAAACCACTATGGTTTAACAATTCATTCAGCAAAATCTTCATCAAGCAACTGTTATACATCAGGCACCGTTGGGTGCTGGGGATTCTCTCTTATGGAGCTTGCAGTCTAGTGAGGTAAGAGTGAAGGGGGAAGTATTACTCATACCAATACACCTAAAATTGCAAACTGCGATAAACTTTCTGAAGCAAAGTGAACAGCAGAAGATTCTGGTGTAGTCTGGAAGGTGAGACCTTCAAGGCGGAGGTGCAAAGCCTCATGCCCAAGGGGAGTGTGGCATGGGTGTGAAGGGGTTCAGAGGGATCCACAGGAACCTGTCATGGGAGGCCTTCCTTGTAGGCCAAGGACTGGGGCCTTTTTCCTAATTGCAACAAGGGGACTTTTACAAAGTGCTCCCTGACTGCTACATGCTTGGAGAATGGATTTCTGGGGCCAGAAAGGTTGCAGAGAGGCCAGTCACTGAGGTATTGGCAAGAGATGGTGGTCATGTAGAAGCCAGGCTCAAGGAAAGCTTCTGCACCCCTCTTTCTGTCTCCAACCAACTACCTATGTGATTTAAAAAAAAAATCCTGGGGCTGCTGGGGGGCTGCTGCTGGAGCAGACATCTTCATCCATCTCTCTGTGAGATGCCTTCCTGAGCCTCACACTGGAGAATCCCATGCGTTCCTTCACTCCAGCTCATATGAAAAATCCCAGCTCTGCTTCCCAGCCTGCACAAGTACATTTATCCAAGTCAAATATCATCTGCGATCCTGCTGCCCATTCCCCTAGCCCCTCCCGGGGTTTCTCTCACCCTCCCTGCTTTTATTCCTGAAGTGCTTGAACACTGCCTGCAGTTACACTCCATTTAGACATTATTTTGGTGATAAAAATTATGTCTTCCCCCCTACTGCTCATTGTCTTCTATAGAATATAGGAGAAAAAGGTGGTGGTCTCTCCTGAGGGCTTTTTTCCCCTTTTAAATAATTCTATACCTGCCCCCACCCCACACTCATTTGAATCATCGAATTGATTATTATCCCTGTGGCTGGCACATCTCAAAAGATGAAAAGCCCCAGAAAAAGGGTTGGGGCTAGACTCACAGCTCATTTTGTACAGTGGAAGTCCGTAATATTCGGGTTCATGGAGAGAACAGCGGACAGAGATGCAGGTGTGTTCGTAGCTGGGGATTCAGGTGTGTATTTGAAAGTGTTTACTTGTGCCTCGGAGTGGATGTGGCAAGTAAGTTGGTGGTTGTATTTTCCTAAGCAGACAGGAATTTATTTGCTTGAGTCAGTGTCCTGGGTACATTTCTGAAAGCTGCCAATGAATGGAACATCAATTTATACATCTACAGAGCATTTTATAGATGCACAGCCCGCTTCTAGCCATTGAGCGCCGTTCAGAACTCACTGGCCCAGGTGATAAGAGCTGGGAAGGACATCTGTTTCTCTCCTGCTGGCTAGCTGTGCCTCACCTGCTGGCCTGACCCTTTGCACTTCTGCCCACCAAACACAGGGCTTGAGGCTGTGTATTTCTAAGGTGCTGGTGGAGAAATGTGACTCATTTTTAATTTGGAAAACAAACGCATTCCAAAAGGTTGAGAGGTGAGTTTGCTAGGCCTGCCAGTCAAAAGATGGGATGGCGGGGGTAGGGGAAAATGTGAGCAGCAAATCTCCCTCCATCCCCAGTCCCACCAGGCAGCGGGCCATTTTTTCCCCCGCTTTAACTGTAAGAGGGCAGGCCTCGCATCTCTAAAACCCAGTCCACTTACTCCTCGGGATTGGGGACCTCCCGCGCGCCCGAACATCCTGTTCCATTGAAGTCTCTCTGGTTCCCCCCTCCCCCCACCCCAGCTGGATTCTGTCACTTTAAGTCCAGCCCCTGAGAGATAGCCAATAGGAGCCAAACCATACATCAGTCTCCCAGCCTTAAAGCTACAGTAGGGTTAGTGAGCTCCAGGGCTCGGGTGCCCAGCCTCGTCCTCGGCTTCGCATCCCCTCTGCCCGCTCGCCCGAGTGTGCGGATGAGCGGGGGCGCCGGGCGGTGCGCGCACGGCTCCCTGCCTCCGTCTCCCCGGCCGCGGCCGCCTCCTCCCCCTCTGCCTTCCCCCGCTCACTGTGCCCCTGCCCGGACTCGCACCTCGCCTGTGCCCTTCACTCGCTCTTCCGCGTGATTTCCCCGCCGCCTTTCTCTACCAACTGGGAATGCTAAAACGGGACTGATGGACGTGTCCGAGCTGTGCATCCCGGACGCCCTCGGCTACCACAACCAGTAGGTGCCCCGCTTCTCGGTCTGTCCGTCCTGCCCGTCCGGCTGTCTCTGTCCTGGGTGTCGCAGTTCCTCTTCTACACATTCTCGAAGTGGCAGGGACGTGGGGGCGGGGTGGGGGGCACTTTGTGGGCGCAGAGGGGCGAAGCCGCACACTTCCTGGGTCTCTTTGGCGGGCGTGAACGCGCCTCTAACTTTTCCCGCAGCCGCGTTTACAAACCCTCACTTTTAGGGCAAGAACAGCGCTTTCTCACTCACTCTTCCTTCCCTTCTCTGATCTCGCTCCGCCTGAGAAAATATCTGAGTTTCTGTGGGATGGAGCAAGAGGAGAGGCGGAAGCCCAGGACAGGTGCAGAGATGTGGCTGCGGGGACGTCCTGCCCCGCCTGAGAAAGCCGCCCCGCGCGCGCTTTGATGTTATGGTTTCCGTCCTGGGGACCAAAGATGATCCCGGCAAGGCGGGGAAAGTCGAACACGCCGCCGCGGTCTGGAAAGTGCAGGCGGCCGGTGCCGCGCTCTCCCCGCGGTCCCAGACGGG
>NW_007727628.1:121462-152878 GCF_000696425.1 Galeopterus variegatus
CCCGCCGCGGTCGCCGCCCCACCTGGCGGGGTCCCTGCCCGGGTCTCTCCTCGGGCGCACTGCGTCCCACCGCGCCCCGGGCGGGTGTCCCGCGTCTGGGTGTGTGCGCGCGCAGAGTGGTAACAACAGCAGTGATAATGACGAACTCTAGGTTCTGGCGGGCAGCTTTTGTGCTTCACTTTGTGCTCTTCGTCCTTTTTCTCTGAAGCAAACTTAGCTGTCAAAGTCAGCGTTTCCCTTGTTCCTCCCCCCGCCCCCAAGAACCAAGGCGACATCTCCAAAATAAACACTCTGGATAATGTCGGGGTTCCAGGAAGCACCTAACCTCTCCTCGCTGCACAGGCCACTTCCACCCACGGTGGGCCACCCGTGAGAGAGGAGATGCGACTTCACAGCAGCGGCTTGTGTGGACGACCGGACTGTCCCAGCCTCCACGCTCACCTTTTCGCTTCTAGTTTTAGAATTTCCTTGGGCAGAGGGTCCTTTAGATGCCGCCAGAATTTAGACAGTGTTGGAAGAAGGCGTTGGGCAGGGATTGGAGGGGAATCCTTAGTTATAATAGATTCGGATTTCCACCAGCTTGAAAAGTGGCTTTTCATTCTCTGTAAAGGTGACACTGATCCCGGATTGCGTGGCGTTGGAGGGGGGGGGGGGGGCAGTGCTCCTTCCCAAAACCAAAACCGGAGTGGGAGACGCCAGAGAAACCTGGGGTGGGGGCAGTGAGGCTGTGGACAGTGTTGGTGCTTGTGGGACATTTCCTCTCATAAAATTACCAAATACGACAAATATTGGATACTTAAATTTTAGGCTTCCGCTGCAGAGTGACTTCTTTAGCTGGGCTCGAAATATTTATGTATTTGTCCCTGACTCAAGTCGTAGTCAATAAATATGAAATTTCGTATGAAAGAAGTACATTCTTTGATTATGTTGACCAGGAAAGCAAGGAGAGATGGAGGATTTAGCAGCTGAGTAATTCATCGAGTTGATGGCAACCCTGGCTTGAGTTTGAGGTGAAATATGGTCAAAGACAGAACATCAGGGAAGCAGCACGGGGGGGGGGGGGGGGGAGGGGGGGGGGGGGGGGGACGGGGGGATGAGGGAGCCGAGGTCCAGGGTGTCTGGGATGGGTTTGATGTGGAAATCATTTAGAAACTAAGCTTGACAGTGGTTTGGATTCCCCCGTTCCTGGTTTCTTTGCAAAGAATTAGCTTCTCACTCCACGGAGCACAGGAAAAGCCAAAAATATACCTGCTGTCTCCAGTGAGGAACTGAGCATCCCTGTGAGGTGCCATTTCTCAAAGCCCAGGACCTGCTGGGCAGCAGCCCCATGCACTGGTGAGCTGGCCCTAAGTACAGATGTGTGTCTCCGGGTGAGGGTTTGCTTTTGCTGTGGCATGGGGGTGCATCATTGCCAAGGACGAGTTTGTGGAGGTCAGGGGCTGGTGTCTGGGGGAGGCATCTTTCTGACCTCTATCCCAGGGCTTAGTGACATAGCCTTAGAGCCATGCGTGGCAAAGTAAAAAAAATGGAGGACTGTATTCTTTGGTTTGTTGAAAGGACAGTAGGATGACTCCATTCATTTCAGTGCCGATGTTTCTTGGGGAACATATACGTGAGTGGGTCCGTGTGCTCTGTTCACACGCTTGTTACACATGTGGATAAGTGGACATTCCTGGGCTTGAGAAAACCCAAGGGTACAGGGACCAGAGTTCAGAGAGAAAGAACTCTCCAGCCCTCCCTTTTGCCTGTAACACACAGGGAGCATTTTTTAATGCTTTAATGTCACTCGTGCTTTCCCAGGTGAGAAATGAACACACGCACAGAGATAACATAAGTACCTTTGTACCTTTTTCTCCTTCGTTTTCATTTTCCTGTAGCCAATCCTGTAGGTGACTCCATTACCCTTTCTGATCAATATTTTATGTACATACATAATCAGCCGGAGTGGGAGTGGGAGTGCATGTGCTTGCTTGTGTGTGCCTGTGTACAAATGGGTTTATGACTGGACCCGCTGGAGACTGCGGTACAAACACAAAACCCAGAGGGCAGGGGGGTGGCTGCCTTACCCCACCGTCCGATGACCACGTTGCTCTTGTTAACGAAACAAAGAACAAACTGTCCTGAAGGTAAAATATGTGGGTTCACACGTAGGAAAAATGCCACATGGTAATTCAGAATCAGTGACCCGGAGAAAAACAAAGGGGGAAATTAATTTTTAATGGTACATTTGAAAATAAATCAGAGTAAGGACATTAGTCTTGGTTTTCCAAGGGAGGGGCGCTAGGAAATAAACGTTTACGTGTCTGTCACCCTTCTGGAGGTCTGGGTGCTGTGGAAGAGGATGGGTGATAGGAGATGGGAGTTGTTCAGGCCTGAGGGCGATAAACTGGGAGAAAACATTAGGTCACCATTGGAGGGCTCCAGTCCCAGCTAAGACCTTTCCAGCTCAGTGAGATCCTAACATCACTGGAAATTTCCTCTTGGAGCTTATTATTTCCCCAACTCCTTTCATTTTAGAAACAATTCTCTATTTTACCAATAATTAGGACATATGAAAAGATCTGTTTTGGGGGGGGGGGCGGGAAGCACGGATAAACAACCTAACCCACCAAACAGGAACATTTTCTTTCTATTGATTTGGAGTAGTCAATAAATATTCCATTTAGACCGAGAGAGGAGGGACAGAGGGGACTTTCGGTGAAGCACTTCGAGGGAGGTGGTGGTGATAGAGACTTCAAGGCACACCCTGACCCTCTCAGAGTGCCCCCGACCCTAGCTCAGGGGACCCTTGTAACTTTGTCCTGCATGCCCAGTTCATGTTCCTGATAATCAGACATTTTGCCAAATGGTTTTTAAAATAATCTAAACTCATTGAAAAAGTTTGTCTCTTTCCTTGGTCCTCTGCAAAATGCCATGCTTCCTTTGAGCAAAGATCTGCATAAATCTAGCAGGCCAAAGGAAGGATGTATTGAGAGAGAGATGGAGAGAGAGTGCATTGGCAGCGGGTGATGGGGTTGGCCATGTGAACGAGTAGGATTCAGAAGGAAAGAGAATTTGGAAGACAGCAGTTGGTTAAATGTGAGACAGGATGCTTTCAATGTGGCTCTGCGACAACCCTCTCTGGAACTTGTCTTCCCAGGTACTTTAAGTGACTTTCTCAAAATGATTAAATTTCTTTGTGGTTCCAAATTTAAGGGAAGGAATAGCAAATATTTAGACCATAACCTTCAAAGTGCAGCCCATCCCACACCTTAAACACCTCCATTCTGATGTCCTCCCATACCTACCGTCCATGATTGGGTCTCTGTCCGTCCCTCTCCGACGTATGACCCTCAAAGTGCTTTTCCTGTTCACCAGGAGCTCTGCCCAGGAGTAGCCAGGACTCCTCACAGCTCCCCTGGGAGCTTCCGTTTTGGAGTCTGGTGGCTCTTGACTGAATGTTACCATGGGGAACCCCAGCTCAGCTTGAACACTGAACCTCTGGTTTCCTCCACAGTCACTGTAGTCCCTAGGACTATGGTCTGAGGAGGGGGCTGCTAGTGTAGCATCTGCAGGATGGCCCGGGAAGGCTGTGAAGAGTGCAAGTTGAGGATGGGCTGGAACCAGACAAGTCTGAGCCCAGAGGCTTGCTGAAACCCTGCCCGTTTGCCCTTGAGACCATTCGCTGATTTCTAGGGCCAAGTCAATGATCTTTTTACAGGTACAAGCAGGTGACCCTCTCTTGGGCTTCGTCTCTGGTGTGTTTCTCCTTTCTTAGTCTCAACAGCCTCAGATGTCTGGGGAATGGTCAGAAATGTGGTCACTACTTGAAGGAGGGGCCCATCAGCTTTGGCTGGCCCTGGTGTCCCCTGCGTGGCTGGGGAGGCCTGGAGTGGGATTACATCCTGGTTGCCCCATCGGCTGGTGTGGCCTCGTCCCTGTGCAGGGAGGTTGTGGTGTTTATAATTGCAAATGTAATTAGCAGACCAGCTCTGGGGGACTGGGATGCTCAACTTCTCTGCACATCACGGTGACCCCTGTGATGGCTGGCCTGGCAGATTAACCCTCACCAGGCCAGCCTGCCTCCTGCTGCTGGTGAGGCCGCTGACCTTTCACTGATAATGGCAGAGCTGTCCTGGGATGAGACACCTTCCTTGAAGGGGTTGTCAGGGTAGTGACTGGGAGAGGTCAGTAGTTGGGGGTTCTTTCTTTCCTAGGGCACTGGGCTAGTGACCTTTGCCTCTTGTGACAGAGTGACCCCAGCAGGCTGGGCTGGGGCTTTTCCTCCCTCACCTCTCTGGTCACAGTGAGAGGACGTGATGGGAGAATTTGTGTGCCTGCTGGTCAGTTTCTGTGATTCTGGGGGCCGTGCTAGAAAAAGCAGGACTCTAAAGGGGACTCATGGTGACTTCCGTCTGGTGCTCCTGGGGCTCAGCAGGCAGTGCTAGTATTCACTATCTCGTCAGCTTCTTCCCAGAGCCAGCTTGTGGGAAGTGACTGCTTGTCGGCTCCTGGGCTCTGAGCGGGTGTTCTGCAGAGCTGGGCAGCTTTGTTGGTTCCACTCAAGAGACTGGTTATGAGGCCAGTCACAGGAGAGCACAGGCTCAGTTTGCTTCTGGGAGCAGAGACACCCCAACTAACCATCCAACAAAAAGACATCGAAACACCAAACAAGTGGGAAAACGTGGAACCGCATATTCTCTCTCCTCTGCTCTTGTGAGTGCGCTGATATCTGCCTGTCTGGCTAGGATGCTTTTCGGTACTGATCAGGATTAAAATCAGAAAGGATCTTAACAGGACCTTTATTTATAAGCAATGGCTTTAGGGAGCGTCAAGCCCTTTTGTGATGCTGTTAAAGCCCCTGTTGTAGAGGATGTTTCTGAACCCCAAAACATAAAAAACCGCTTCCATCCCTGAGAAAGCTCCCACTGTGGAGGGTCTGTGTGTGTGAGAGAGTGTGTGTGTGTGTGTGTGAGTGTGTGTGTGTGTGTGTGTGTGAGTGTGTGTGTGTGTGAGAGTGTGTGTGTGTGTGTGGGTGGGTGTGAGTGAGTGTGAGAGTGTGTGTGTGTGTGTGTGTTACGGCGGGTATTCTCCTGTAAGACGGGTGACAGTGGGCAGGGCGCTCTGCTATTTAAACACAGCCCCTGCTGACTGCTGTACCCCTTGCCTGGGCTGAGGTCAGGCTGTGGCCACATTCCAGTAGGGGCTGCCCTGCCTTGGGGTTGGTTCGTCCATGGTGTGAAAGGGAATGTAGAAGGACCTGCTGACAGGCGGTCCCTGCAGCCCAGAGGAGTTCAGTCTTTCTTAAGAGGCTCTCTTCAGTTTTCTGGCCTGAGTAGGACTGGGGCAGACCCCAGAGAGAGAGAGAGAGAAAAGGGAGTCCTGCCCTTCTCTGGGATAACAGATGGCCACACTCAAAGGAGCGTTTGGGCCCGTTCTTTTCCAGGTTCTTGACTTCCCTTCCCTCCCTGGAAATAGCCATTGACAGGCTGGAGCTTAAAGGGTCAAATGTTTTCTTAAATCAAAGAAAACCATACTGGTTAATCTGCCCATGGGACTTTCAGTATGGAATTGGATTAGGTGGGAAAAAAAATTATTGGCTATATATATGTCTTAAATTCAGAAATGTCTGAGCTTGAGTTAAAATTGTATAAACCTAAAACAAAAATTTTCTTGGGGGTTAGAGATATAATTTTTTTCATGCTCATTATGCTGTGCTTTTTAATCTATACACATGTTGGTCTTAAGTTTTTTTCTTTTATTTTTTCCTTTATTTTTTTTTAAATTTCTCTCCTTTGTTCCTTAGGACTTTAAAATATTCTATTCAATATTGCCATTCAGCGTCCCTGGGATTGAGCCTTTTCTGGGAATGGTTTCCTGGAAAATGTTATTTTATTTCTCAATGTCATTTCATTCAGAGGTCAAAAGGCAGTTAAACAAACTCCAACAAGGTTTTGTTTTTATCTTCTGGCTTCAAATGTGATCAATTTTCATTTAAAACTATATCAGGGTCCTCTCCTGCCAATTATAGCTGCCGTCTGCCTCGTGCCTGGCCGTTGATGTTTACTAAATAAAACACTGCATTTAAAACCGTACTAATGTGAAGTGTCCAAGTGCAATCAAGCTTTTCTATCGAGGAATCTATGAGTTTCAAAACCCCAAATGCTAAGTGTTATTTTTAACACGACTCTTTTATTTTTAGTTGCATGAATTAAATTGAGTTTGTAAGTTAGTTTCTTGTTTTATTCTTTTTGTTAATTCATTTAAAAATGCTATTGCATTTACTTAGGTTTATGTTTTTGGTATTTTCACCTGGTTTGTGCCTTAAAAAAGATATCCGGAAAAGCGTTTTTGAGCATCACTGGCCTTTTCATGTGTTCTTGGTTTCTGAAGGGCACAGAGCAAGGAAATACGGTCCTAAGAAAATGCTATAGGAGGGGATAGGAAGGAAGGTATACAGGGTAATATTTTAGATGAGATTTATCTCATGTCTTACAATTTAGTTTTTTTTCTTTGTCTTATTTTTGTTTCTTTACTGCATTTTCTTTCTAACTTGCTGTAGTTTGCCCCTGTCCTTTCATCCCTCCTCGTTTTATGTGGAAGAAGTGTAGGTGTCTGTCTGAGTGTGTGTGTGTGTGTGTGTATGAATGTGTGGGTGTGTTTGAGCTGTTTGCAAGTGCTGAGCACTCTTAGTCTGGTGAAGTCCCAAAGCAGAATGTTTGTTACTAGCCACCCAGTTCTGATTCAGCCATCGATACCTTTATCCCCTGTCACTGGCCTGCTCACATGTTTTGGTGGAAACAAAGAAGGTGAAGAAGATGTGCTGTTTGCAGGCAAATTCCAGGTTGGCTGTGTCTGTTACCTGAGGAGAGGGGACAGGCTGGAGGTGTGGGTGAGGGTATTGGAAGCCCTACACTTTATTCAAAAGTAATCTTTAAATCTCTCCCCTCATCTCACTGCTCAAACACTTGCAGCCCTAGTTTGGGATCTTCATGAAGAAGAGTAACTGAGCTGGTATACGCTTTTGTTTTTGCCTTCCTCATCGATCAGCAGAAAACATTCCCTTCTGATGGGGAAACAGCCCTTCAGCATGCAGAGTGCAGTATTTATCCTTTTCGTTTTAGCCTCACTCTTTGTCATTTGTCTCTTGGGTGTGTTGACATTGTCTACCTAAGCAGTCAAGCTAACAAGCTTTGGCAGAAAGAACACTGCTTTTACAGAAATAATAGCAATCATGTGATGGTTATAATAATTATGATAACAATAATAGCAGCTTCATACCTTTTTCTTCCCCAAAAGTGCAAAGCAATTCTCATAACCAGTTTTCTTATAGTAATTGGATGAGGGTGGCCGTGTCTTGCCCCCAACATAAACATCTTCATGCAAACATAAACATGCAAAGGCTTCAGGTGTGCATGTCTGAATTCATCCAGGAGCAAAAACTGCCTGGTTTCTGAGTATGAACAGATGGGTAGAGGAAAATATGGAGTTAACCGCATGGCCCCACTGAGAAATGCTGGGTGTTTTGCCTTTAAACACAGGAGGGGGAAATGTTTCTTGTAAAGGATGCTGTGTCGAGGCTGACCCCACTACCACTGGCTTCTATGGCCTGTGCCATGCTCTGCGCCTCTCAGTTCCTCTGTTCCTTGGTTCCTCTGGCCGTGTTCTCAGGAGAGGTTTGCAGACCAAAGGCACACAGAGGACAAGGGGGGTTATGACTTGGCGCATATGAATATCTGGAAAAAGAACTGTGTGAAGAGAGAGGCAAAGTCACCTCTCCACCCTTCATCGCCTTCTTGGCCGCTCAGCTTCTACAAGGCTGTTGTCCCCGTTCCTGGGCACCTCCACCTGTGCTCTGGAGGCAGAGATTAGGGGCAGGCCATCAGGGAGCTGACCCCTCTGGGTCCCCGTGACCCCCCTTATGACTCTTCATGCCGACGACTCCTAGACCCAAACCCTGCTCATCTGCAGACTGTGCTCATCTGTGCGTTACTTCTGAATCTGTCAATGCCTTTGTTATTTCCTCTCATTTCCTTTTTTTGTATGTGCACCTTGGAAGCTGGCAGCAGCTCTGCTTCACCTATTATACCAGTGTCCCGTGGCTGTCTGTATTTCTTTCTTCCACCTTAATATTCTTACTCATGTTCTTACTCAATTTTTTTTTCCTTAGGGGGAAAAAAACCCAAAACCCAAACTCCAAAGCTTTGGATTATTAATTGATTATTAACTGATTTAACAAACAAAACATTCCACCCCCGAGGAATGCAAGCAGGAGTTTGGCTGTGCTGCTCAGGTGGAGATCTGCTTCCCCCCAGCCTCAATCGGTGAGAAATTTTATAGCTTCAATTCCCTTGTTGGATCCTGAGTAAAAAATTAATTCATGAATAATAAAAACCAATCAGTCTTGTTGAGTTTAAGAAGGATTAGGTGAAAGGATGTTTTTTTTTTTTACAGAGAACATTTGGAATCTGTGTGTCATTGTCACTGTGTGTCCGGGGATGGCTTGAGCGCACCTTTATTCAAGCAAATGAGCTGTTTATCATCCTGAGGTGTAACGCATCTGCCTCAGTTTTAAGGCCAATTTACTGATGACTCTTATGTGTTACCCACCCACTTCTCTCCCACAATCCCATATCCCAAGCCAGTGATAATTCATCGAAATTAAGACAGTTTCCTGTGTAAATGGCATATAACCAAATAGCAACAAACTTGGTATTGCATTATGAATAATCCCATTCCTTCATGGGATGAAGTCCTTGGTTTCTTGCTTCTTTCTTTCCCAGGAAGTAATTGACCAGAAATTTGCAGGCCTCTGCTAGAACTACAGGAATTAGATTTGTAGATTCTCTTCAGTTTCCATCAATAGCATCTACCTCCCAGGGTGGTTGTGAAGATTTAATGAGGTAATTCACAAGGGCCAGGCACATAGTAGGTGTGCATTAAATGTCAGTGTTGTTAATTTTTCTGATGTTATCTTTTGGAAGTTACTTTTTGTTCCTTTAACATAACCTCACAGTGAGAGTCCTCCCCAACAGTGAGGTTGGGGTGCTTGAACTGATGACTCTGTTTAGTGCAATCAGTATGGCTTGGGTTTCCATACGTACTAACACGAGGGATTAGAGAAGGAATTATGGTTTGGGGTTGAAATGATGAATAGGAAAATTTTCTCTGAGTGAATCCCTATATTGTCAGGCTCGTGGGTAGAGTTGACTGATAAAATACAGAATACCCATTTAAATTTGAATTTTAGATAAACAAATAATTTTTTGTATAAGTAAATCCCATGCAATATTTGCTAAATCTGGCAACCCTATCCATGACTGTTTTTCTTGAATTGGTCTGATTAAGGAACACATTTCCTTTATTTTTTCTGCTTCTGAAAAAGTCCCTGAATGGGGCCAGCCTGTGGCTCACTCAGGAGAGTGTGGTGCTGGTAACACGAAGGGCACAGGTTCGGATCCTATATAGGGATGGCCAATTAGCTCACTTAGGAGAACATGGTGCTGACAACACCAAGTCAAGGGTTAAGATCCCCTTACCGGTCATCTTTATATAGGTTTAAAAAAGAAAGAAAGAAAGAAAAAGCCTCTGAAAATGCTTACGTGTTTAGTTTTTTCAGATTGTTTCTTAAATGACCATCTTTAACTTTTTGTCAGTATTAACTTGTTAGGCTCGCCATATACTTAGAAGCTAATAGGTAGAAGTGATTTCTGTCATCCAGATATATTGATGGAGTTGCAGTTAGGTAAGTAAATCTTCCAAATGAGCTCTCATAACATAGCACCTAGGGTTACTGGATCTTAGGGAAGAACAGGGTATGCAGAGTCTTGGGGAACCTGTTTCTGAGTGATGTTTCCCTGACAAACACGAGAGCTGGACTGCTAGAACCCAAGACCCTTGCTCTACCTTGGAGGCCAAAGCAGCAGCCTCTCCCTGCCTCCCCACATAAAGACAGGAGGCTGACAATTTGGGGATGTCTCCCAGGAGGCTGTGTAGAAACCGCCCAAATCAGTGTTAGGTGGCAGAGCAGGGAGGACTAGGGACCCAAACCTGAACTGGGGCTCACCAACAGAGTACCAGTGAACCCCAGCTTCTTCTCACTCACTCTCAGAGCAGCACAGTCACAACAGCCCAGGTAAATAACCACTGTAAGGGAGGTCCCCTCACAGCCCAAAGTGTGGGGAATGGAAGAGCTCTAGAGCCCCCTGCAGGCCCTCGCTGGCACTACACCCCATGGGTGATAGTCTGGTAACCCAGCCTTCCATGGTGGGAAGGAGTGTGGAGACTCCCAGGGGATGACAGGCAGGATCCTGGGAGGAGTGAGCTTCAGAAAGCAGCTCTGGTTTCAGAACCATCTTTGTGAGCTGTGCTCCATGCTCTTTAGCACCACAGCTGCCTCCTAGGGTGGTACGCCTCCCCTACCCCAACACAGACTCTCTCTCTCTCTCTCTCTCACCCTTCCTCCCTCCCTCCATGGCTTGCCTGACCTCCTCTCTCTCTCTCTCTCTCTCTCTCTCACCCTTCCTCCCTCCCTCCATGGCTTGCCTGACCTCCACACAAGCTGGGAAGTGCTCAGGCTCCATCCGTCTGGGGAGTGCCCTCCAGTTGCTGCATATGCAGAAGCAGCACAGCCTGCAGCCTTTGCAGAGGCTGCTACAGCTTTTCAGACTCTTCTCCAAGCCACCTAACTCTCTGGGGATCATTTTAGGATTCGCTGGAAGATAAGTTTTTTGGGGAATGGGAGAGCTAAAAATAAACTGTACGGCCAAAGTCAGACAATTGTAATAGTAATAATTGCAGTAATTGACTTTTACTGAGCACTTACTCTGTGCCAGGCTTTGTCCTAAGAATATTTCATGTATTAAGTCATCACTTCCTCTCAACAACTCTGGGAAGTAGGTACTATTACATCCCCATTTCACAGATAAAGAAACTGAGGTACAGAGACCCTAAGTCACTCGCCGAGGTCACACAGCTGACAAAGCTGGGATTTGCACAGGGGCGGGCTGGCTGGGTGTCTTCACTCCTAACCACTGTGTTATATGTTGCTCATTGCATGTAAAATTTCAGCTTTCTTATCCCAGCTTTCAGAACACCCTTACTAGCTATGGGGGTCTAACACATGGGTAAAGTTTAAGGTGAACGTGGAAGGACCCATGTCTTGGTCCTGAAAAGAGATGGAAAAATTGCCACGGTGAATCAGGATTCTCCCCACGACCCCCAGCCTCTGTCCTTGTCATTCGCACAGGGGACGGCTGAAGAAAGGAACTTTTGGTCTTCCTGACATCATCCTCCAAGGGCCCACGGCCAGCCTCCAGACGCCCCTGACAGGCTGACCCCTGCATACCTCCGTCCAAGTCTGTCATAAACGTACTTTGTTTGTTTATGAAAAACAAAGCCTGTATTTTCTCCCATCTCATGCCCTCCCGTCATTCTCCCATCACCCATTCTTCGACCATTCCCAAGTCTGAATCTGTGTCCAACTCTGGTGCCCAGCGTGGATTCCTGCAGGTGCCTCACACCAGCACGTGCAGCATCGAGGGTACTGTCACACTCCAAACCTGCTCCTCCTCGTATCTTCATTCTCTCTCCCTCACACAGGGACCCCCAGCCAAGGTACAGAGTGTGGCTTCAGTTCCTCCCCCCTCTTCCTTGTCCAATCCGCTCCATCTGGAAAACTTTTACCTAAGTATACTCCTCAGATCTATTCCTTCATGTTACTCGCCCCACCCTGGTCTGCCTGGCGAACTTCTATCTATCCCCCTGCTCAGGTATGCCCCCCCGTGTTAAGCCATCCCTGACCCTTCCCCGGGGGAATTAAACTGTCTATCCTTGCAGATGTTCCCTGGCCTGCGCCCCTGACTGGGACACAGTGTTGGATGTGAATGTGTGTATGCTTATCTTTTCCCACTAGATCCCAAGCCCTAGAGTCCAAGCTCATCTCTGTGTCTCCAGTGCCTAGAGCAGCACCTGGTGCAGAGCAGGTGCTTCATAAATGTTGGTTGAGCTCTCCAACCTGGGGAGATAAGAAGTGGGTAAAGGGGAGCCCCAGGGGGCATAAGAGAGAGGAAGACGGCCATGGAGAAAGTGGCCAGGAGGGGACTGGTTCTGCAGCGTCTGCTGCCCTGGCTGAGCATTGGGGGCAGCTGTGGCTGGCTTGGTGGGCTTCCATACCCTTCTGGGAGGCAACATAGTGCCGTGGATAGGAGGACGAACTCTGGCTCCAGACTGAGTCTAAATCCTGGCCCTGTGGTGTGCTGGAACCAGCTCAAACCAGCTTGGGAGAGCCCATTGTTACATTTTCAGTAGTGTTGTAAGCTGGTGGTTAAACACCATTATTTAAACGTATATTGTATAACAAAGAAATACATTGAATTACAATGAAATATAAATAAATTCTCTAAACTCATCACTTCCTAATACTGTACTACATTTGACTTTATGTTCTTGCAGTAAACATACACCTCAAGGACCTGTATGGTGGAGATACTATTCATTGGGATGTTGCTCCCCTCTCTTCCCACCTCTGCATTCAGTCACTTCATAGCTTGAAACTGACCGTGATAGTATTTACACCATGGAAATTGGCAAATGCTGCAAATCAGTCCTCCTCCACCAGCCAGTTTTAAAACGTTTATTCCCAAACCACTGCCTGGCTCCATCACATCCCAGCTCTGTGCCTCTGGATAAATGACCGTCTCTCTGTGCAGCAGATTCCTCATCTGCTGCCGGGATCTGCAGTGATCTTCCTGGTTGGGTTGCTATAAAGATTAAAAGTTGACAAACATAAAGTACTTAAAGCAGAGACTGGTACACAGTAAGTACTCAATAAACATTAGCTCTTTTTAGTATTTCTGCTCTGGACATGTCCTTATCCAAATTCTTTTTTTTTTTTAAACAGTGCAATGATATAGAGAAATGTATTCCATTCATACAAGTAGTTTCTCAGATCTACACGGTGAATAACTAGACCAGCCAAGGGGGAGAAATCCTTACTTTGATAGCAAAATATCTTCTGGCTTGCATAAATCATCTGCAATTGTTTTCTAGGGAAAAAATCCCATAACCACATAGGTCATGCAGACATTTTTTTTTTTTTAATGTGACCAGTAAGGGGATTGGAACCCTTGGCTTGGTGTCGCCCACACCGCGCTCAGCCAGCAAGCGCACCAGCCATCCCTATATAGGATCCGAACCTGCGGCCTCGGCGCTCCCAGCGCCGCACCCTCCCAAGTGAGCCACGGGGTCGGCCCCATGCAGACATTTTTTAATCCCATTTATGTTCACTTTTTTCCAAACTGAGCAAAACAGCGCAATCTTTTACTTTCTTATACATTTCAAAATTCCACTTAGATTAATGTTCCTTTCCACCCCAATCTGTCCCATCCCAATCCTAATTTTTGTCACAACAGATGACTTCCTTGATAGAGGATCGTAAGTTTTATGTCTAGGGTGTAAAGTTAATTTTGTTTTGCTGCTGCACCCCTGCCCATGGGGTTTAACTTGAGTAGCTAAGGGCAGGAAGCTGAAAACACTACTTTTCCAAGGGAAAAGGCCTTGGGGGAGAGGTGTGCTTAAGCCTCTGGGCCATGAGAGGACTGTGCCCGGGACTCTGAGGGACTGAGGCTGCAGCAGCACCAACGTGGCTGAGCAGGTGAGGTAAGGAGGGGAGGGGATGGTGTAGATCCCCATGCTCTGGCTTGGCAGGAGGCTCTGCATGTGGCTGCAGCGCGTCCCCACAACCCTGTGAGGAGGTAGCTGCCCTCCCTGGAAATGCTGGGCAGTGTGACCATGGCCGGCAAGGCCAGGGCTCCTCTGGGTTTGAGAGTTGAGGGAATGTTCCTGGCCATCCCCAAGTTGGAGCACATACTGCAAACAGCTCAAGTTGGGTTATGTGGCTGTGCTGTTGTTTCTTGCAGGAAAGAGGGTTGTTGAGAGGACCTAGTCTGCAAACACCAGGAGAGGGCCAGAGTGGGCTGGGACTTTTCTGGACTCTTCCTGAGCGGGATCCTTGGGTCTCAGCCAACACTGGCCCCTGGAGGGAGTATTTGCACTGCACTTACCTGGAAATTGTTTCAGGCTCAGATCTTTGGCATCAGGAGGGACAGCTCAGTGACTCAGATACACACACCTCCCAGATGAGTCCAGCCCAGCCCAGGCCTCGGCCCTGCCCTTTTCCAACAGTAGGTGGACCACGGGCCCACAGACACCTAGGCATGACTGCTCTGTCCAGCTCTACAGGCGGGGGATGTGTCTTGTTGCTGGGATCTCATTTTGTTCTTTGAACCCCTGTTCTGTAGAGAAATGCCCTTGGAAGTGGCTTTACCACGGAGGAGGCAGCCTTGAGAATTAAACACTTCCTTCCCACCTCTCCATGGGAGTCTTTCCCTTTACCCTTGAGCACCTTAGGGGCGCACCTGGGTCTGATTTCACCTGTGAATCTGCCGCACAGGGTCAGTCCTGGAGTAGCCCTTTAGTTAGTGTGAGGTGAAAGCATGGTTATATTTTGAGAAAATTTGTGCATTGGACCGAACTGCTGGTGGGCCACCTGGACAGTTGTACAGGTTGTTTATTGCCCAAAGTGCCTGGTTGAGGGGGTGGGTGAGATCTGAACGTAGCTTTTCTAATTCACGCCAAGGTACACATAGGAGGGAGCAGAGGAGAGAATATCCAAAGGTTGAGGGCCTGCAGGGCTGAGGAACCTCAAGCCCCAACTCATTCACTGGGAGCAGCCTCCTCACTAACTTGTGCCCAGAGACTGAAGACCACTGTGTTTATTTCTGCTGGGCACCATCCCTGCAGCCTGAATTTAGAGCTCAATAATTTCCTTTCTGTTCCGTTTAACTGCAGTACTTAGTGCCCACCTCCCCACTCCCCAGTTCTCAGCACCTCCCCACCCCCCAGTTCTCAGCAGGCGCAGGGTGGGGAGGGGCACCCAGGCCCTGCTGTTGCTGCTGATAATTCAGGATGCTCATGGAAGCAGAAGTGCCGGGACCCTGTATTCCCAGACTCTGAGGTGCCAGGAGGCGTGTGGGTGTAGGCAAGCCAGTGGCCCTGGCCAGCAAGAGTGCACTGGAGGGAGAGCATCACATGGTCCCTGGCTCTGAGGGCCTCTGTGGGCAGATTCTGGGGAGTGCTGGAGTTCAGCAGCTTAGAGAGGTGTGGGTGGGGAAGGAAACTACTATGTTAGCATTGATCTCTGTAATCTTTACAGGAACACCAGCAGGGGAGTCCTATGCCCACTTTACAGAGGTGCAGAGGAGTTGAGTGACTTGCCCAAGGTGATATAATGGATCCCCTGGAATAGCCAGGAGGCAAATCCACGTCAGTGCACCTGAAACAGCTCTGGAGCCCTGGGGTCCAGAAAACCCACCATTTCTATCACAGCTCCCTGTCTTTCTAGGCCAACCCTCTTGCATTTTTCCTGGCACATAGTCTCAAACTGAACCCCAAAGCTCAAGAAGGAGGAGCATAGCCCCTGAGGAGCATGTGTGGCTACCATTCCAGGGCGGCTGTGCAGAGGGTAGGGCATCTAGTGGTGCCAGTGTCGGTGCCTGTCCAGCTGTGCAAAGAGAAGCACCTCCCCTTGCCAAGAAAGAATGAGGGAGAGGGAAGTACAGCCTCCCCCCCACCCCCCCGCCACTCCTGGATCAGCGGCCGTGGATAGCCATTGGCCTTTACGGAGGGGAGCCTCTTCGTGGTGATCAGTGTGTTTGAGCTGGAGTGTGGGGTCTGTGGTCAGCACCTTGGAGGGCCTCTGTGCAGCCATGTGAGCAGGGAGGCACCGGAGGCCAGTGTCCTGTGTGGCCCTTGGGGCACAGTGGCGGGTATGCCTGCTGTGGTCTGTGTGGTGCTATGGCCAGTGTCTAGCAGCCTGGGTTTGTGTTTGTGGTTTCCTCTCTGTTGTGTATGCTCAGCTCACCCAGCTCCAGGCCCGACCAGCAGAGCAGTCCCAGGAGGAGAACCTGACATTGGGCAGCAGTTGGGGACCTGACCTGTCTTCCCTAGGGACAGGCACACCTCAGTAAAAAGGTTGCCATCACCTGGGAAAGCATCCCCAGTTTGGCTCTAGTCGACACCCCATGTGTGGTGTTGGCATCAGCCTTGCTCTCAAGACTCCCCTCCACACCTTCTAGTCTCCTGAGTATTTACTCTGTGCGAGCTAGTTTCACATGGTACGAATACTAATAAAAGTAGTTACATATGGTCTGGCAATGGATTTCTCTCTTTCTGTTGGTCTGTAAGTGTATTTATCTAAAAAACTTTTATGCCATTGAGACATTGCATGAAATACCTTTATTGTAAAGAAAAATGTTACCTGGGATCAGAGCAGTCCCAGAAAATAGGGACCCTGGGGCCAGGAGACAGGTCCCCTGGACTGTGCCCAGGGTGAGGGTGTGGCTGGGTGTGGGCAGCTGTAGGTGGGTGAGTCTACAGTGTTTCTGAGAAGGGGACTGAGCCAGCAGCAGGTGCCCGTGTATGGCAGATACCTGCTAGACTTCAATCAGAGGCCTCTCCATGAGGGTGGGAGGACCTGTGTGTTTCCAGGCAGACGGAGGCAAGGACTCCTTGACTGCAGTCTTCTCATGGGAACACTCTGGATTCTGGTTTACTCAGTAATTTGAGCTCCTGGCCACACGGATGAGGCCAGAGATTGTGCCCACAACAGAGAGACTTGGCCACTCCAGGCTAAATCGGTTTCTCTCCGATTCTTGAGTTCTTTTCTTTTTCCCCATCATGTTCTCTTCCTGTGTCATCCGGGGCCTGTTTCACTGTGTTTTTCTCTTTCTGGCTGTTGTTACTGGTAGCAATAATTGCTAACATCTGCTGAGTGCCTGCTGTGAGCCAGGAGCCGTGCAAAGCTCTTCTTGTGGCTACTTATACCTTTTGCCTTCCTCTCTCTTTCTGGACCTTCTGTTCTAAAGATTTACCCTGGTACCACCTGATCCCCCATGTGGCTGATATGTGAGACTTCCTACTTCCTAGAAGGAGAAGACAGAATGTGGGGTTGGGAAGGACCCAGAGGCTCATGGGCCCAGCACCCTTATTTTACAAGTGGGAAAACTGAGGTCTTGAGCAAATGAAGGCCTTGGCTACAGTTCTGCAGCTCAGGTGCAGAAATAAGCTCAGGCCCCAGTCTTCTGACCCTTACCCAGAGCTGTCTTACGTCTTTGGAATGTAAATCCTATTGACTCTCAGCTTCAATAAAGGCCTCTTGTGGTTCTGAGGATTTGAATGGTGAGCCCCAGGACTGGGAGGTGTGGATCGCTGACATGATGTGCCAGTGTCACACTGCGTGTCCGCTCGAGGCCAGGCAGGGTGAGGAGACTGCAAGAGTCACACAGAGAACCAGAAGAGGACTGGACAGACTGACACCTACAATTCCGATTTAAGAAAAGAGATCGAAAGAGTTTTAATAAAAGGTAACTGGTAGGATGAGATACGAACTAGTTGTTCTGGGCAAAGTGGCCTCCCCCAGCAGGCTTCCTCTGCCATCCCTTCATTCCCCCACGTGGGCCCATGGCCCCCCATGCTTCTCTCCTTGGACCATCTCTTTAGGCTGTTCTCTGCTCTTGGTGACCTAAGTGGAGACACAGTAGGACCTCTCAATCTTGGACGGTCAGCACCTCTTCTGGTCAGTGCGTGGAGAAGATGGGAGGTATGGGCTACGTGAGAATAAAGACCAGGTACCCTGGCTCACCTTGTCCTTTCTGTGCTGAGCTGGCACAGAAATAGGAATGTGTCGCCCTGCTGCCGGTCCTGTGGGTACTTCCAGGCAGCATCCTGGCTATTCCAGCGCATGTCCAAGGTCAATACTTAACTGGCCATCTCTGGTCTGAGGTCAACATCAGGGTCTGGCAATATTACCATGTATATAAGCACCACTGGCTGAGCTGGGGAGGCTGCAGAAGGGCTCTACAGAGGACGGAGTCCCTCCTGACTCACAACCGGCACTTGGAGGAACATCCAGGCATAGACAACCCCTGCGTGGTATGGTGGAGCTAGTGGGACATGTCAGACAGGTACAACTTCAGCTGGAAACTCTGACCCTCCCTTGCTGTGCAGCTTGGGGTGAGTCACCCACCCCCCTGTGCCATGCTGGTCTCATCTGAAAAATGGGAATAATAATCCTTCCTTTGAAGGGTTGCGGAAGATTTGATAAAATAATGCTTGTAAAATGCTCACAGAGATATATTCAGGCCTCACACAGTCAGATGTGCCCCAGGCATTCCCAGTAAACATGGCTATGGTCATTGAAAAGAAAAATGCAAACTCATTTTAAAGCATTACTGAATTATGAATTTATTATGTATTCTTCCAATGAAAGAAGACTGAAGGTACCAAGAAAATGATATGGGGCATCAAGAAATGTTTTGGCATTAAAAAGAGGCCCTCATAGGTCCATATGGACTTATATAGAAATGGAGGCAACCCAGAGTTGAGAAAAAAAAAGCAGGTGGCTAAACAGTATATATAGTAAAATCACATTTATGATTTTTTAAGTTCCAAATGCTGGGTATATGCTTTGGAAATTTCTGGAAAGAGACACACAAAAAACTGCTCTTTACCTGTGGGGAATGGGCTGGGGAATCCTGGCATTGGGGAGATTCGGGCTTTTAACTTCACCCTTTTGATGGTGAGCATGTACATACTGTGTAATAAAGACAAATTTAAGTGTTAAGGAAGCTGAGCATAAGCAAGCAAACTAATAAACCCTCCTAAATATGAAAATAACAGGGATCCTATGCAAATATGGAAGCCAGTGCTCCAGGCAGGCAGACCTCCAGAAACCGGGTTCTGTCCTGCTCTGGCTCCAAGCCCACCTGCTCCCCTCATCCCCTCTCAGCAAGGCCGTACCTCTGCGGGGAGGGCGCCCGACAGTGCATGCGGCGGCCGGGCTCTGCCTGGGCTGGCAAGGACAGGCCTCTGCACCAGGATCTTTCTGCACTTCACGCCTCACGGAGTCGGCTGAGGGAGTCACTGGAGGATCCTGACTGGCCGAGTGGGCGGCTGCTCTCCTGCCTAGGAAGCCATTAATCTGTGTCTCGCGGCTTCTCGTCCTCCCACACCAGCCGCCCTGGCACAGACTGGCTCAGGAAAGGACATGAAAGGAGCCCTGGGCTTCTCTCCGTGGTGAACCGTGACCCTGGAAAATACCATCTGGCTTTTCTGTATGTCTGACACCAATTCCCCAGGTCGAGACACATCAAAGAGAACTGCGTCTGGTGACATTTCTCATTGTTATTCCTTTGGCAGGACCTTCAGATTCAAGGTCACAGTTAGACATGCACCTCCAGAGGCTGCCTATGGGGCCTGGAGCCTCCTGGTCCTACAGATATCTTGGGAGAGGGATTGCAGAGGGTGACCCAGGACCACCTAGAGAGCAAGACCTTACTCATGGCACCCAACAGGCCAGTCTCACAGGGCCAGACCAGGCAGCAGAACTTCCTGGTGTTACCAGCTCTGAATTTCCTTCTCTGCAGTCTGACACTTCCCACACAAAATATCCCAAGTGCCAGGTAGCCCATCCAGGTGTTGGCAAATGTGTGGAGTTTGACCTTGGCCCTAGAAATCTTGGCTTTAGTCACAGTTCCATATTTTCTTTAAATTAAGAAGGCTGGCACTTCTGGCTTTGGAGTAATTCCAGCATAGATTATTGGGACAAAATTTGGGCAAAAGTTGGGACAAAATAATTTGGCATGAGAGAGGGTCACTGATTAACCTGGATGTTTGGAACTCAGAAATGAACTACCTCCTGAGCATGAGTCGCCCAATGCTGGAGGTTTGTGAACAGAAAGGGAACCTGTTTGGAATGTTGTAGGAAATACAACATCAGGCAGGGATTGCACTCTCTGATGTACACTTTGCTCCTTTAGAATAAACTCCTTAAGGGCCGGCCCGTGGCTCACTCGGGAGAGTGCGGTGCTGATAACACCAAGGCCCCGGGTTCGGATCCCATATAGGGATGGCCGGTTCACTCACGGGCTGAGCGTGGTGCTGACAACACCAAGTCAAGGGTTAAGATCCCCTTACTGGTCATCTTTTAAAAAAAAAAAAAAAAGAATAAACTCCTTCATTTCATACTGATGGGGAGCAGGGGGTGGGTGTGTGCGGGGCTTCATCGGACATCCTCTTTTTTGCATCTGTCCTTTCAAATGTGGGGCAGTGCCTCCTAAGCCAGCATGTGCTTGTTAGGAAATTGGTTCAATAACCCTAATAGCTAGCAGGTCTCTAAGTGTTTGCTGTGTGCTGTGCACACTGTGGTATGCTTTACCTACTTTATGCTTTTGAATCTCACAACAGTACTGCAAAGGAGTCACATGCATTTTCCTCATATTACAGATGAGAAGGGGGCTCAGGTTGAGTAGCATCCCCAAAGTCATAGGGCTAATAAAAGGCAAAGCCAGGATTTGAACCCAGATCCGCCTCTGAAGCCCCCTATGCTGGGCACACCTATGGATGATGAATGGTTTCTCCGAATTCTTCCCTCTTTCTGTGGGAAACTCCTTCAGAGTTCAAAGGCGATCAAGAAACTGAGTGGTCTCTGCTTTGCCACTTACTGCCTAGTCATCATTTCACTGGTCTCTCCCTAGAACAGGGGCCAGTGCCCTTTCTTTGCAGGGTCCATGGGTGGGAGGAGGGTAGGGCTGTGGGGAAGGGGTCAGAGGGGAGGGCTCCCAGAGGCACCACCCTAGGCAGTAAGGGGGCATAGATCTGGGGAGAGGGGCTGGTTGGCGTTGGGATCCCATTCAGGGGCAACTGTTCCAGGCACTAGATACACATGCTTGCTGAGTCCTCACAACAACCTTAGGAGGTAGAAGCTCTCTGCTTGTCATTACAGAAGTTGAAACTGAGGTGCAGAGGGGCAGTGCGACTTCCCCAGGGTGGTTCTTCTCGTGCACAGTGGAGTCAGATTCACGCCTGGGCCCGTATGATTCCCAGGTTCCAGCTCACCACCAGCATCGTGCCTCTTACTCAGTTCAGCCTCTGCTGCTCTGTTGAGGGAAACGTAGGGTGAAACAGAAAGGCTGCGGTTGCGTAGGTGGGGTAGGGGTTATTTCAATCTTCATTTCCCAGATGGAGACCCTAAGGCCCAGAGTGTCTCGTTGAAGTCAGTCAATTGGGGACCACAATTACCAGCTAGTCTCTCTGTGTCCCCTGGCTCCAGTCTGCCTTTTTTGCTGATGGGTCCAAAGAACAGATGCTGATCATCTGGGAGAGAATGGTCACCATGGCTGTGTGTAGAGGGAAGAAACTGGGATGCTTTGTTGGCTGGCTAGTTGTTTTTTTTTTAAATCAATGCACATATCTTTAAACAGATGCCATGCTTTTGATAATCCAACAGTGGAAGAGCCCAAGGCCCCTCTGGTAGCTCTGTGATCTTAGATCAGTCACTTAACCTCTGAGCATCCATGTTCTCATCTGCATAATGGGGCTAGCAGCACCCCAGCTCATGGGGTGCACATGAAAGCTGGGTGAAATCAAGTATCCAGCAAAGGTTAGGTCTGCATCCCTGTGAGACACAGTCCAGCAACGCCTCTGTTGCTCAGTCCTCCTTGTGAACTCTGTAAGAGTCCACATCATCTTTGAATATGCTCACTGGTATTGAATCCTCTTCCTTTGGGGGTGGATTTAATTTTTAATGCAGCCAAGGTCATTTGGAGGCAAGTCTAGGGAATTAGCTGGGTGACAAAGCTGAGCAAAGCAATTTTTGATTACAAAGAAAGTGAGGATGTGACTCTATTTCTCAGATAATCTGGCTCCAAAGGCAGTTCCCAAGAGGAGCCCCAAAAATTCTTCAACCAGAGACAGCATCACTGGGACCCGGGAAGAGATGCCCAAGGTGACCATGTTGAAAGGGACAGCACTCATGGGGATATATAAATATCAGTTGGTCACAATTGGTCTCCTGACTTCACAGTCACGCCCTGCTGCTCCTGACCAGCTGCTGCTGCTTCGTGGAGCAAACTTGGTGGGAGCTCCTGTAGGCATCCAGGGGGACTTGGGTAATTGTGGCCACCACAGGTCAGGCTCGGTCCCTGCTCCATGCAGAATAAGTAATGGCCCAGCAAGATGCCTATTAACTTTCTCCTCTTACCAGCCACACCTGCAAATTACGCAGCAGAACCCACTCTGCCTTGGCCAGGAGGACCAAATGGGACAGAGCTTGCAGGAGTCTAGCTGGCGCTGAAGGGAAGAAGGGTGCACCCCCCCTGCTCCCCGTGCATCATTTGCTCTTGAGGATTAGCCTGGCAATAGGAGCCCTAAAAGTGGGCGCTTGATTCCCCTTTTCTGGCATTGCCATCCCCTGGCATTCTCTTTCTGGGAAAACTTCTACAGAAACCATTCAGGGAGGGGCCAGCCCGGTGGCGCACTGGATAAGTGCGCCGCTTGGGAAGCCGCCGCCCGAGGGTTCGGATCCCACATACAGACCGGTTCCCGCTCACTGGCTGAGCGAGGCGCGGGGGCAACACTGAGGGTTGCGATCCGTTGCTGGACACGGAAAAAGACAAAAAGACAAAAAAAAAAAAAAGAAAAAGAAACCATTCAGGGAAAGGTAGAGATTTAAAAGTTTTGAGTAAGAAAATAGCAAGCCAAGAAAATAATTTGGAAGAAGGAGCAAGGGGACAGAGAACTCTGAAGAGTGGCAGATGGACCTCAAAGGCCAGTCTGACAACTGTCACAGATTAGGACAGAATGAAGAAAGTGACAGCAATAAAGTGAGCCTTTACTTCGACTGTCAACTGTCCTTTATTCTAAGACTATGGTCTTCCTCATTTGAGATATGCAAATGGCTTTTCTTTCATGAAATGATTGTTGTACTAGGTGCCTTCCCCCCCCCTTTTCCTTTTAATGTTTTTACTTGACAAAATAGAGACAACTTATACTGGTTCCCATTTTTGGTGATAGTGGGGGGAGTGGGCTTTATCCTGTGAGATTCAAAGATGGGGAACCACCGGCCTAGAATCCAGAAACTGGAAACCAGGTGTCCTCAAGCTGGCCCTCAAGGCTCTGAAGGGAACCTGGGGACAGAGAGCAAAGACAGGGGAACAGATGTTTATATTTGCTCTCTTTCAGGGGACCTGCACCTGTGGATGGGGCCCAGGAATTCGCCTCTTTCCCCACAGTGTGCTGCTCAGAGCGCAGCTGATTCTAAGTGCCAGAGATAGAAGATTTCTTCTCTGGTCTGGCCGAGCAGCACCGAGCACACCGTCCTCACTCCCCCTGGACCCTGCTCTGAGCTCTGACCTCCTGCAGCGAGTTGTCAGACTATGTGAGAGAAGAAAGGCTCCTTTTACCCTTTGTCGTGAGTGATCGTGATTGCAGCTCAGGTCTAGGCTGTTGCACGGGCGTAGCGCAGCCCGACATTCACAGGGGAGGACAGAGAGGGAACTAACTTCCTGTGTCAGAGGAGAAGGGAACAAAAAAAGAAAACCCAAAAGAGACTGGGAATTATCATTCATGAAAGAGTGCACTGTCTTAGTCCACATTCCGGTCTTTTCAGCTAAAAGACTTCAAATTGAAGAAGCCGTGATGAATGGGGACCTCCGTGGTAGATGACTGCAGAAAGCACCCTGGTGTTTAGGCTGGGGGTAGCCACGTTTTCTGCGTTTTCTGGGTCTCTGGCCCTATTAGATCATGACCCTCAGCCGCAGCATTCCTTGAAGCATTCATGGAATGTTAGCACTGCAAGGTGCTCTTTGGGAAAAAAGGTTTCTGTGGAGTTCTCCGGAGGAACAGAACCAATATATATACGAGGGTCTGCAAAAAGTTCCTGGAAAGATTCGTCTTTTAATTCTGTTTCTCCACGAACTTTATGAAGTACCCTTGTATAAATATATCCTATATTTACATATATAAAGAGATTTATTATAAAGAATTGGCTCATGTGAGTACAGAAGCTGATCTGCAGGGTGGGGCAGACGAGCTGGAGAACTAGAGAGCTGACGGTGTGGTTCCAGTCCCAAGGCTTGGGAAGAGCCAATGTTTTAGTTTGAGTCCGAAGGTGGGAAAAAACTGATCTCCCAGTTCAAAGGCCGTTGGGCAGGAAGCGTTTTCTCTCTCTTGGGGGAGGGTCAGCTCTTCCCGTTCTGTTCAGGCCGACCACTGATTGGATGAGGCCCACCCACATTAGGGAGGGCAATCTGCTTTACTTAGTTTGCCAATTTAAATGTTAATCTCATCCAGAAAAACCCTCACGGAAACACCCAGAATAACGTTTGGCCAAATATCTGCGCACTTAGTGGCCCAGTCAGGCTGACACATAAAATTAACCATGACAAGTTGACTACCTTTATTAGAAAAAAACAAATTAACTATGACAACGTGATTGCCTGGGAGTTTGGAAGTCTCTGTGTACTATTGCTGTCCAGGGCATCTTAGTGCATTAAAGGTTCTGAGAAGTCCCGCAGTAAAGAAACCTGTTTGGCTTGTTCACCCAAGTGCTTTCCTTATTTATTTGACCATGGTACTTTTTTTTGGGGGGGGGGGGTCAGGAAAGGGACATGATACCTATTAAAATCCCATGGAACAGGGTTCTAGGTACTGTAAATTGGGAAAGGCTGCACTGGAGATATCAGGTTAGTTAGACATCACTGGTCCTCAGAACTTACTCTGCATAACCTCCATCCCTGTAAATGCTTGATTTTATTTATTTATTTATTTATTAAAAAAAAAATTTTTTTTTTTAAAGATGACCAGTAAGGGGATCTTAACCTTTGACTTGGTGTCGTCAGCACCACGCTCAGCCAGTGAGCGAACCGGCCATCCCTATATGGGACCCGAACCCATGGCCTTGGTGTTATCAGCACCTCACTCTCCCAAGTGAGCCATGGGCTGGCCCTGTAAATGCTTGATTTTAGCTTCTTGGTCCTCTCTCCTCCCTGCTCTCTGCTCTACCGTGCTGTCTGCAAGAAGGTGTTGGTCCATGATTAGGGCTATTGTATATGTCGAAGCTTCCATGCTTGATTTTAGCTTCTTGGTCCTCTCTCCTCCCTGCTCTCTGCTCTGCCGTGCTGTCTGCAAGAAGGTGTTGGTCCATGATTAGGGCTATTGTATATGTCGAAGCTTCCATGCACTTTCATGGTCAAACTGCATCCAAAAGTGAAAGGACTCAAGAGAGAACTTTCTGGGAGTTCTTAATTCGACAGCATTTATTGGGTGCTTACTCAGTACTGACCCAGTGTTAAGTGCTATACATGCATGATTTCAATTCATCTTTGCAGCCCCCCTTTGAGTTAGGAACTACAGGGTCATCTTCCAGATAAAGAAATAGGCACAGAGAGCTGTGTGGCTTTCTAGCAAATGGCAAGTCAGGGTTGGAACTCAGGCCTGTCTGACTCCAGAGTGATGTCCTTAACCACTGTACAACCCTACCTTCTACTGTGTGGCTGGAAAGCCTTTAGGAGCAGATGAAGCAAAGGCCTCACTAGGCATGTAGTTTGAAATCAAACAGTTTGTCTAAAAGCCCTTATCTGATAGGATGCCTTTTGATGGCAAAAGGGAAATTGAAGAGATTGGGAATGGGAGGGAGCATAATGCCGTTAGGGAGGAGTGACTGTGTGTGTTGGTAAAATGTGGCCACATTCAGAGGGAAAGGCAGAAGAATAGCAGCTCAGAATGTCCCGAGCCATCATCTGCCTTGCTGTTGACAGACCTTGCTCAGCGCTGCATGTCACTTATGCCCTCAGAGGTATCCCTGAGAGTGCCATATGGGCAAACATAGTAATAGGCAGCAAGACCCTGCTAATTGGAAGAAGGATCTGTGGTCCAATACTAGTAACTGGCATGACTTGCATAAGCCTGGGTGCTCTCAAATATCTGGCATGCTCTCTGCCTGTCTCCTGAGCGAACAAGGTTGCTGCATCCTATTTCACATTAGGAAAAGTCGTGTGTGTGCATGTGCATGCATGTGTGCATGTCACTGTGTCTGTCTTCAGCAGCCAGTGATCACCAGGGACTGGCCCCTGCCACAGAGGTGCCCATAAGTAGTGTGTCCATATGTGTGTGTGCACATACATAGCACATGTAGATGTATTCGTGTATCACATAGTACCTTTTAAACTATATTATATTATATTATATCCTTGTTAATCATCTGTCTCTACCACTAGAATAAAAGCTTATTGAACTCCCTGAGCCTGAGGTCAGGGACCTTATTTTCCCTGCGAGAACAGTCTCCAGAACACTGAGGTACACAATGTTATGAATGAGTGAATGGGCAGACCTCTAGGTGATCTGTCAGTCAGTGCCCTGGAATGCACGCCTTCCCGTGAGCTGCTCCCCTTCAGCAACACCCTCAGGAAACTGCAGTGAGCCCTCCCTCACCCCTCTTCCACGTTCATGCCCCACCCCCGCGGTGCTTAGAATCATCTCCTGCCCAGCCTATTGAATACACTGAACGGTGGTTTTGACTTCTTTCCTAAGAACAGCAGAAGTCATTTGGAACCAAGTGTATGAGCTGGTTTGTTGGCCAAGTTGGTCCCTAACCCAGAGATGATAAATGAGAAGCAGCAGACTAATATTTTTTATGGCCAGTGAACTATCTCTAGTGGCTATTCCCCTTGCAGAGGAGGGCCCAGTATTAGGGGAGCAGGGGCAGAGAGACTCCAGGAAACTACTCAAAGGGGACAGACCTGGCTGGGTGTCTACATTCTGGTTGCATTGTTTTCTAAAGGTGTGCACTGAGTTTTGGGTCCCACCTCCTGTGTGTATTCACCTAAAAGGGAACTTAAAGCCTGAGACATCAGAAGCTGTTTGCCAGTGGGAGGGAGTGTGTTCCCAGAATTGAAGACCCACTGCCCAGAGGGAGGATGGACTGATTAGGGGGTGTTTCCTTGTAAGTTTCCTTGTGAGGTAGTTGGGAGCTTTACCTTGGACATTTGAGTCCATGGGCATGATCAGAAGAGAGAATCCTTCCAGGGGGCTTTCCAGTGGACCCAGGAGTGAGGCATCAGTGAATGTCAGCAGACGGATCCACAAGGGAAATGGACAAAGCCCAGAATTACAAGCAGCCTGTTGTAGCCAGGCCACTAAACCACCCCTGGGATTTAGCCCATGTCCCCGTGTCACTGTGGAAACCCTGGGACCTTGGCAGTGGCCTCCACTCTTATTTTCTCTCTTCTGTGCTCAAGCCTAGCCCGGCCCTTAGGTGACCCACGTTCTTGTTCCATCTTGTGTGTTCTGCCTGGAAGAGCAGCTGTGCAGTGATTGATGGAGTGGCTTCTGCTAGGGCAGGCCCTGCTCCTCTTTGGGCATGCAGGTAGAGTGGGACAGAGCAGCCATGTGCCCCGTCTCGCATACCACCCCTTGCTGGGCAGGTCCTTCATTCTGTCCACAGCACTGGCCCTTAGGCTGCATTGCCACTTCCTGCACAAGCTCCAAGGAGCCTGGATCCTGGGGCACCGGGTTCTGAGCCTGCTATGGAGACGGTGCACCCGCTCCTGCACTCACGCTGAGTGTGTAGCCACACAAGCTCATGGCCAAGGCTGCTAAGGTCCTCATAAATCCAGATCATAGCATAAATACCTTACTATATAATTTAGTGTAAAAATTATTTGGGGGGATTCAAAATGATTTGGAATTATTAGGTTATGAATAACTCTCTGACTTTAAAATAGGCTATGATATCTTGGAAAACCTCAAGCCAACTCAAAAGTTCTTACTAAGGAAGTCTAACCTACAAATTATTTTCATTGTAATGAAATGTTTATGAATATATCATTAATGAAGCAAGTTGACATCATGTTGTTTGTGGACATTTAATTTAAAATTCACAATTTTTTGATTTTGCATTTTTTTTTTCCTCTTTGAGGACTAAATTTTTTTTTTTGCATATTTCAGACATGTGAAGGTCTTTGGGAAAATTCAAAGGCCAGAGGTTCTGTATCTATAGGACCAAGTAGGTCACCTGACCCTGCTCCAGCTGTGGGAATTACAGAGTAGGGAAGGGGCAGATGGAGAGGAAGGAGGCATTGGCTGGAGAAGTCCAGGGTCTCTGAGGGGCAGCTGGGGGGCGGGGAGGTGGGGCCAGGCATCAGGGCTGGGTCTGGACTGCTCTCTGATGTTTAGTTATTGAATTGATAACAGGGCTTTTGAACCTTGTTCCCGTGGCCTGGAATGCGCTCCCTGACTCTCCAGGTACCCATTAGCTCCCTCCCTCTCTTCATTCAAGATTTATTCAAATGTCACCTTAGTTAAAATGTCACCCCATCCCTCTCTAATATAAGATGTAAGTTAAGAAACCATTAATGCTGTGTAGACAAATAGGCAGGCTAAGAGAGTAGGGAGTGTCCTCTGTTATTTATTAGTCTGTTTACTTGTGTGTGCTCTGTCTTGATGTGCTTCCTGAGGGTAAGGATTGTATGTCGCTCATAGCAGTGACACCAGGACCTAAGCAGGGCCTGCACCTAATAGCTCCACAATAAATAGTTGTTGGCGCAGTGAATGAGAGAATGGGTGACGCCTTGCCCCGCGTGCCTCCAGCGGCTGTTGGAAGAATCAGGTGAGAAGATACACTCTTCAAATAATAAACGAGTGTGCCAGTGGCCCAGGAGAACACATTTTTTGTTTGCAGTGGGCTTTCCAGGAGTTCACTCTGTGGCTCATAGAACAGTGGTTCTCAAACTTCCATATGGGGGAGCATATTAAAATGCTGGTTTGGTGGGTCTGGGGCAGAGACTCGAGTTCTGAATTTAACAAACTCTTTGGGCAGTACGGATGCAGCTGGTTACCAGGCTACAACGGGAGGACCCCTGACCGAGAAGTAGTTGTTACTTTCAATCTATTTTGCAGATCAGGAAGAGTCTTGAGTGTGACCCTGGAACCTATGGTTGCAAAGTTGGGAGTTGCCCCTCTCCATGTTTGAGGGCTCAAGAACCTGCATTGAGCAGAGCTACCAGGCTGAATCCCCTGACCCTTGACTTTGGACCTTGGCAGTGACTTCCACTCTTATTTTCTCTATTCTGTGCTCAAGCCTAGCCCGGCCCTTAGGTGACCCACGTTGGCAGGACCCCTGGACCCCTTGGCACTGGAGTTCTAGTTTTCCCATTTCTTCTTTTCAGACCAGCGATTTGGGAGCTTTGGCCACACAGGCTTCTCAGCACGGGAATTGGGTCCTATCCAGCTAGCAGGGCCATGCGGCTGGCTCACACTCAGCCTGAAGCCCTTATTGCTGAGCATTGGTGGGAGCAGTGCTGTCTTGCAGCAGTGGGTCCCAGGGCCTTCAGGAGGGCAGTGATACTACGTTACTGCCTGATGACCTTGGAAAAGGCACAGTGGTGCTAGCAATCGAGGCTGAGCAGCGGAAGCCAGTGAGTCCCGTGTGGATGGAGGTTGCCAGCTTGCTCACTTCCGTAAGTGACACAGATCCTCTCAGCCTGATCTGCTTGTGCCAGGCAGCCTGTGGATTCCTCTGCTGCAGCCACTGGGTGGGTGACTGTTGACACCCGACTGCAGGGTCCTGGCAGCCCAGCCCTTGGACACATACCAAATAGCACACAGAGCCCGTCCGCGTGGACAGGGCATCAGGCTGTAGTTATTTACATCTGCAGAACATACCTGGGCCCCCAAGTCACCAGCATGCTTGAGGGGCCATTACACCTTCGTCCAAAAAAGTGCACACAACCAGGCTCACAGCTTCCTCAAGCCACCTGGCCCCAGTCAGCAACTCATTCTTTTGTTCATCCCATAAAAATTGATTAAGCACCTTCTGTGAAGACACAAAGAAGAAAAAGACAGTCTCTGCCTGTTCTCAAGAAACTTAACTGATGACTAATGTTCCAAAGCACAAGCACCATATAGAGCAATGAGTGGCCCCAGATGCACAGAGTGGCACTTGGTAGGCACTCAGTAAATCCCGGCTGAATGAGCGAGGTGCTGGAGGAGCTTGGAGGAGAGAGTAAGAATCTCTCCAGGGAAAGCTTCTTCTCTAAGGGAAGGGAAAAGGCATTGCAGGTGAAAGGTGTGAACGTCATAAAATATGTGGGGAGTGACAAGAAATTTGGTGTGAGTGGCAGTGTGGAGAAGAGAAGCATATTACGTGTTTCACCTCCTTTAACCCTTTGAGATGGGTCCTATTGTTTTCATTCACATTTTACAGTTGCATAGCAGGAGGCCTGGAGAGTGTCAATTAATGCCCCAGGCCATGCAGGTAGTAGGTGACAGAGTCAGGTGTTAAAACGATCACCAGCTCGCATTTAAGGTACCTGAGCCTCCATTGCTACATCTTTAAATGGGGACCCCCAGGCTTCCCTTGCAGGTTTCCTGGAGGGATTAAGAAAGCTGAGTGTGAATGAGCATAGAAAATCTATGAAAAGATACAGGATTTGCAAAAAACCCCGTATAAGCCAGACACACAAAAAGAAAAAGGTTTGCAAAACACTTGGTGACAATGTTAACCTTTGGAGAGACTGGGCCAACCTGTGGCTCACTTGGGAGAGTGTGGTGCTGATAACACCAAGGCCACGGGTTCGGATCCCGNAAAAAAAAACCTTTGGAGAGACTGTCTTGGGGACCAGGGATTAGGGGAGAAATAACATACCCGTCACTCTGTTGGGCCTCTAGTGGGTAAAGGTTAAAGAAGAAGGAACCTTAATAGGAAGGGGTTGGGGTGGGGAGCGTGTTTGAAAGGAGAAAGAGAAGTTGAGGCCAGCGTTCCCGGAGTAGTGAACACTCTGCCTGTGCCCCCCACTCCTCTCTCATTGAGGGGAAGGACACTGTGGCGACAGCCTTCCTCCTTCATACAGTATGTACATTTTATCTTTGCAGACTTCTTGCAGACTTGGTTTAAAGATCTCAGCTCAATACCATTAGTGTATATCTGCAGAGGGCCCTTTGTAAAATTGATTAGAAAGTGGGCTTTTGCATGTGGGGTGGGGGTGGGGATAGGACCTAATCGGATTTGAGCACGAGATGGTATCTAATTCCCTGCATCCAGCAACTGGCTTGGGGACCTCTCTGGGAGTCAGGGCCCCCCTAATTTGGTTTGTGAATACATTAGCCAAACAAGCTGAGGGGGCTCCTTTGGGGAGAAGGTTTTGGGGGATGGGGAAGGGAGAGGTGAGAAGGCAGAGGAAATGAAGAGAGTGCTTTCTGCGCAGATCCTGGGTTTAGGCTGTTAGGCTGTACAGGATTTTACCAAGGGTGTGCATTTCTGGTGGCTTTTCCCCATCCAGGAGAAAGAAGCAGACTTTTTAGGCAACTTGTTATTGTATTGCTTGCCATTTATGGAACCTTTATATGTACACTTTTTTCATTTTTCAGTCTTTTTAAAAAAAGTAATGCATTCACATGTGTAATAAAAAGGTCAGATGCTACAAGATTACAGGCAATGACTGGTACGTTATTCTTTCTCCCCTAATCCTTGGCCCCCAAGACAGCCTCCTCAAAGGTGACCACTATGACCATGTTTTCTGTGAATCTTGTAATCTTTTTTTT
>NW_007727628.1:153936-156575 GCF_000696425.1 Galeopterus variegatus
GCCCTTTCTGTGAAATTTGTACCCTCCTGTGTGCCCTTCACAAAAAGGGAGGGGTTGCTCAGAGCTGAACAGCAAACACCTGGGCTTTCACTTCTCCAGCTGTTTTCTTCTGGGGGGCATCCTCATGCTATCATTCTGTCCACTTACACCCAAGCATCCTAAAAGCTGATGGAAACCTCCAAGGTCATTTTTATTAGGGCCTCCTTCAGTTCAGCACCCCTTTATGAGAGTGAGGGACAGACCGAGTCGAGTGAGTCCTTGCCTGCCTTATCTAGATCTGTGGGTTCTGCCCGCTTCCCTACTAGGCACTGTGTGTGTCGCAGGGACCGGTGGGCATGGGTCGCAGTGTGTACTGCCAAATGGTGTGGCATCGGAGTCCAGGGTCAGCGCCCAGCTTCACTACAGGTGACAACAGTGCCAAGCTCATAAGGTTCTCAGGAGGTCCACATGTCATGATGGCCTGGTGCCTGGCACACAGTAAGCTCTCAGTAAATATTAGTGATTATTAGCATTACTAGCTGGATAACCTTTCATACATTACTCAACCACTCTGTGCAAGTTGCCTCAATGAGAATATAAGAATAGGACTGTTTTTATATTATTATACTATTATTTAATATAAAATATTTTTTTAAAACATAATCTATTTACACGATAAAATAGCATTGTTTTAGATAGAATTAGCATAATTCCGGGTATAAGAGAGATGCTCAGTAAATATGATTTCCCATTTTCTTCTCTTCCTTTCACCCGCTTTAGATGAAGATCTGGTTTCTCCTTGATCTCCACTTTGAATCTAATTTCTGTTAAGTGAACCAATTTTAATTCCCACTCAACACATTTATTTAGCACCTACTGTTTCCTTGGCACTCTGCTGTGTGCTGGGGACACAAAGATGAATCGGCCATAGACCTGCCCTCCAAGGACTAATAATCAAATAGGGGAGACTGACTGAGAGCAGGGGATCCTGCAGTCCAGGCTGCGTGCAGGGAATGGGGAGTCCCAGTGGAGTAAAGGAACAGCCTTCCTGGCTTCGTGCTCTCTAGTACCTCAGTTTCCCCTTCTGAGGCGTGGAACTACCTTCCTTTCTTGTTCCTTGATATTTGGAAGTGTGGACCAATCTGGCTGATGTGGTTTCAGTGTTGTGGTAGCCAGAAGGGCTGAGCCCCTTTCTTCTTCCCACCTACCTCTCCCCACCACCAAGTACCCCAGATCCCACCCTCCCCACCTTCCCCAGACGCTGGAAGCTCATTCACAGGGCTGCAGACCTGGGAACCTTCATCCCCCTTCTTGCAGTGCCTCCTCCACCTGACTGACCTACATCCAACACCCCCTGGCAACTCTTGACCACTTCTCTCCCCTATGGGCTCCACCTTTTCACCAGATCTTTCTCCCAACCCCATCCTCTCCCCACAAAGAAGGTTTTGTAGGGACCAGAATACCTCAGCCCCGATCCTGTACTGTAAAATTCAGAATTATATAACAGCTGGATTATGGGGCGATTATTAGCTCTGCTTAAAGATTTTCCGTTTATACAAGGATTAGCTTCAGGGTTCCTTTAAATAGCCAGCTTTGCTAATGCATTTGTATTGCAGAGAAAGGGTGGGTGGGAAGGAAAAGGACAGGACTGTGAAGCAGAAGGCCTGAGTTCTAAGACAGCTGTGTGATGGTCATTTTACCTCTTGGAGCCTCAGTGTCCTTATTGGCCCTGCCCAGCCCCAAGCATTGCTGGGGGAGGACCACACAGGCAGTTTGCAGTGGGCTGGGTGCAGATTGAAGTTGGTGGCATCAGGAGGGGCAGATCCTCACCACAGTGGTGTGGGGTGTGATGCAGCCTGCCCCCGAGACATTTCAGTGTCCAAACCCTAGCCGGTGCCTGCCCACCTCTCCATCCTGGTCTCCTGCCATGCCCCCACCTGCCACACACCTCTGTCCCAGACTTCCCACACTACCTCCAGTTCCCTGGATGTGTACTGCTGTCCTGTCTCTCTGTGCTTTGCACATCCCTGTCCCACTGCCTAGAATGCCATCCTCACCCTCTCCCTTTCTTGGCTGGGCTAGCATCTACTTGTCCTTCAAGACAAAGCCTAGTTTCTCCTCCTCCAGGAAGCCTTCCCTGAGCCCCTTCCCTTAAGGAGGGTTAGACACCCCTTCTCTGTGCTTCACGGGCCCGTGGATATGCATGTGTAAGACCTTATTGTGGCTTTTGGACACTTTATTGTCCAATGGCTTTATTATCATTGGTCACTTGTTTGTATCTGCCATGAGCTGCTGGGCTGTTGTGTTTGACTCAGTAAATGTGTGGTAAATAAAATTAAATAAATAAGCCAATAGTAACTACTTTTTATGTAAGGTAAATGCATTCTATCCCCAGGCACCTGGAGCATCCCGCCCTCCCCAGGAAGCGCACAGAAATGTCCTTGTGAACAAAACCTGGATGTTAGACCACACCGAGTCCAAAAAATACTGGCTCCACCCAGCCGTGTGGCCTTAACTGAATTATTTTGCCCCTGAGTTTCCCCATCTATAAAATGGGATCGTAACAGTCCTGTTCTCCTAGGGTTGCTGTGGAGACAAAGTGAGTTAGTATGTGCACTGTGTTTAGAACGGCGCCTGGACATAGAGGTTCCGCGTTTGCT
>NW_007727628.1:156854-175552 GCF_000696425.1 Galeopterus variegatus
CATCTATAAAATGGGATCGTAACAGTCCTGTTCTCCTAGGGTTGCTGTGGAGACAAAGTGAGGTAGTATGTGCACTGTGTGTAGAACGGCGCCTGGACATAGAGGTTCCACGTTTGCTGGGTGGGTTTTACTCCTGAGGGCCCTGAGTTCTGCCTGTGCCCCTCCCGGCTGGGCCGCTGAGCCCGCTGTCTGTCCCTCTTCACCTGCCCCAGTGAACTTCCTCACTCCCGCACTCGCTGCTCCACACCCCGTCAGCGCAGAGATAATCCAATTTTACTTGATTATTAGTCATTACTTTCTGCTGCTGTTTTTGTTTGTTCCTTTTTTTTTTTCAAGCATTCTAGATTTAATTGAGTTGATTGATTAACACAATCACTGATTGGAAGGAGAGTCTCTGTAACCCTCTCCTCCCCTAGCCTGCACCTTCACCCAAAGGGGACTCTGGCTGACTGCTGGGGCCCAGGGCTCAGCCCTCCCTGGGGCTTGCACCCAGAGGTGCAGTGTCATGGCTCGGTGGGCTGGGAGCCAGTGCCCTGCGTTCACTGGCTTAGGGACCTGAGGCAAGTCCCTTGCCCTCTCAGAGCCTCATTTAAGAAGGGATTGAACTAAATGAGTCTCCAATCCTTTCCCACCCAGAATTCTATGAAAACTCTACATCTAAGTCCCCCCATCACACACCTTGATCATTCATCCATTTAACATCACAGCCGCCTTTGTGCCCAGCAGTTAGTGTTATGGGGACCCAGATGCGAGGAAGGCAAGACCTTGCCTTCTATGAGAAGGAGCTAGTGGGGAGTCTGGCAAGCAGCAAACCCCAGCATTTATAACTTAGTGTGTTCTAAGCTCAACAGAATTTCAGAGCAGAGCCCTAACTCTGGAAAGTTGTAGAGGGAGTGACATTTACATTCAGAAAAACAACCCTGAACAGACTGAGTGTTGGGTGGGGGGAGTGACCTTTACAGAGTCTGCCTCTGTGTGCTAAGTACTTCTCATTTTCTCTTTAATCCTCATGGCAACCCTCTCAGTAAAGGGATGTGATATCAATTTTATTGACAAATCACCTGAAGCTCAGAGAGGCTAAGTGGCCTACCTACAGTCACACAGCAGGTAAGTGGGAGAGGTAGACTTTGACCTGAATTCTCAGTGACAACAAAGCTTATCCTCTTTACACAGTGTATTTTTCACACCATATTACATACAATATTAAATAATTTGAGAAAGGTTAAAAAAAAAACAATTAATTTCCCAAAACGTCACTTTCACACATTATCTTCCATACAAACCCTTTTCACATTATTTGATTAGAGGGATGTGCCATTTTCTTTTTTTCACTTATAGCATTCTCTTTTTTCCCCCTCTGGGTTTTGTTCGATTCATACATTAATTGAGCACCTACTGTGTGTCTTGGCTCTGAGATGAAACAATTAGTCAAGGTCCCTGTCTTCACAGAGCTTACCCTGGGTGGACAGATTATCAACATATAAATACATTTGAGAATTTCTGATACTAAGAATGGCTGTGAAGAAAGGAAAGCGGGATAATGAGGTAGAACAGTCAAGGTCCCTGTCTTCACAGAGCTTACCCTGGGTGGACAGATTATCAACATATAAATACGTTTGAGAATTTCTGATACTAAGAATGGCTGTGAAGAAAGGAAAGCGGGATAATGAGGTAGAACGTGTGATGGGGGCTGTTATGGAAATGAATGGTCAGAGCATCTTCCCTGAGGAGGTGACATCTCAGCAGAGACCTGGCTGAAGTGAGGGATGAGCCAGGTGGGTATCTGGGTATTCCAGGTGGGGGGGGGATGGCCAGTGCCCCGGTCCCGAGGCAGTTTTTGGGGAAGAGCAAGGAGGCAGGTGTGGCTGGACGGGGGATCTGGCGGGAGGTGAAGTGGGCTTTGCAGACTGGATTTTGTTCCCAGTGTGTTTCCCTGTTGCCTTCTAATTCCCATTGTTTCAACAACTCCACTATTTGACCCAGCAGGTGTGGCATCGTTTACCGACATCGAGGTTATTTCCAGCAATGTTAGTGTGTGTGTGCACAGGTGTATGTTTGACATGAACACTACAGGGCACATTTTAAGCATGTGGCTTTTCGCTTCTGATAAACTATCTTAGGCTAAATCTGTAGGAGTGAGATAATTGGTTCAAAGTGTTTGATCATCTTTGGGCTCTAGACCAGTAGTGCTGAATTGGAGTTCATGGCAGGTGTGGACCTGAGTGTGCAAAGGTGCAGAGGCAAGGAAGGGCAAGGCTTAGCTGAGCCCCGAGCACTGTGCAGCAGTCTCCAACCATGAGTGAAGAGCCGGTGGTCAGATGCGGATGCCTCCCAAACTCAGGTCAACACAGTGCCAAGCGGGAGAGGCAGAGTTCAGTGGGACTTTTACATATTTTTCCTTTTTTTTCCCCCAACTGGCCAGTGCCCTTGACCGTGATCTGAACCCTTGACTTTGTAGGTACAAAGCAGCCCTCTAAGCAAATGAACCAACCAGCCAGCCTCCAATTTTTTTTTTTTCTTAAAAGATGACCGGTGAGGGGATCTTAACCCTTGACTTGGTGTTGTCAGCACCACGCTCTCCCAAGTGAGCTAAGCGGCCATCCCTATATGGGATCCGAACCTGTGGCCTTGGTGTTATCAGCACCACACTCTCCTGAGTGAGCCACGGGCCCGCCCTTAGCCTCCAATTTTTTAAAAAAACTTGTTATCGGAATAGTTTTTTGCTTTACAGAAAAATTGCCAAGATAGTTCAGTTCAGAGAGTTCCAGTATGCCCCTCGTCCAGTTTTCTCTTTTGTTCACTTCTTACCCAACCACAGTAGATTTGTCACAGCTAAGAAACTGACCTTGATTTGGTGGCTATGAATTAACTCCCTGTTTGACTCAGATTTTATTTTGTTGTTATTATTATTTTTTGGTGGCTGGCGGTATGGGGATCCTAACCCTTGACCTTGATGTTATAACTCCACTCTCTAACCAAAGACTTTATTTGCTTTCTTGCTGAGGTCCTTCTTCTCTTCCAGAATCCAATCCAGAATCCCACACTGCATGCATAGTTGTCACGTCACTTCAGTCTCCTCTGGTCTGTGACGGTTTCTCAGATTAGTTTTCATGACCTTGAAGTTTTGAGGAGTGTTGGCCAGGTATTCTGATTTTGCATTTTTCTCTTTTCTGTTGCCATTTGGAATCATGATGTTGAGAGGCTGTGAAATGCCAAGGTCAAGCTTAGAACTCAGGAGTTGGGGTGGGTGGGGGGTGTTAGGTTCAAATCCTGGCTCTGTCCTCAACCCACCAAGCAGCTTTAAACAAGAAAAGCTTCCATCAGTTTCTGCACTCCTGCAGTGGGGGTGAGAGTACTCACCTTGGTGGCCTGGTGATGGTTACCTGGGGTAAAACACGGACCTGCTCATGCACTCAGGTTTCGTTTTTGGTTTCATTTGTGGGTGGGCACCTGGTGGGACTGATTACCTGAGGCTGACACTTTACAAAGTGTTTGAAAATTATATACTAATTTGGTCCTCATAATAACTTCATGAAGTAGTAAAGTGAGTTATCCCTGTTTTAGAGATGAAAAACCGAAGCTTGGAGAAGGTTGAGAACCTGCTGAGGGTCCCAAAGGGAGGAAGGTGCAGAGCCAGGACTTGACCGTGGACCACAAGAGCGAGGTGCTCCTTCCAGACGAGGCTGGCCTGAGCTGGCCAGCAGAGGGGTCAGGCAGCTGTGAGGGGGATGTGTGCAGGGGAGCCCTGCCCCTGGATCCTGGGGTGGAGGGGGTCTGTCATGTGGGGCAGGAGGACTGGGGTTTGTCTGGGCAGACACATCAGGGCGGGGGATCAGAGAGCTATGGATTCCCAGTCTTCACACGTCATTTTGATCTCAGGGCATAGTATTACAACCAGTGTTTCATTTTTGTAATGTGAATTTTTTTCTTTAGGTGATTTCATTTTTAACCCTTGAATTACATATAAAACCAGCATGAGCAAATGAGCAAAAAGCTCGTGGCTGGCGCCCAGCTTCCCAGGTTAATCTCAGGACCAGTGGTCCAACAGAGGGCCAGCTGTCTCACCTCTTGTTTTGTGGGTCTTCAGGCTTCTCTGGCAGATGGCTAGGGCTGTCTCTTTTCCAGAAAGGGAGGTGGAATGACTGTGACCAGAAGGACTGAGACCAGACAGGGCAAGTGACTGTCTCAAGAACACAGCCTCGGAGGTAGAGTAGAAGCCCCATCAGTTAGTCACTGGGCTCTTTCTACCAGGTGTAATAAGAACTCAGAAGACACTTGTGCTATTTATTATATTTTTAAACCTGAAACGTAAACTACAAAATTAACAATTCCACCCTTGGCAGGAGAGCTGGGAGACCACAGTTCTAAGCATGTAACTCAATGGGTCTTGTCCGGGAGGGAGGGTGTATGTGTGTGTCAGTGCATTATGAGGACAAAGGATGAAGCAATTTTGTCACTTAGACCAAACAGCCAAAACTGATCCTCAGTTCAATCAAGGCACACAGAGGTTGGGGGTGAGGGGCTGTCCTTTCCAAAAAAGGGTCCCTCTGTGGCTCCCATACCCTTGATATCAAGGGTTCCCATTCCATTCGTTTTGAATGTTATAAATTCAGGGCTGGCAGCCCCCCCCCCCCCAGCTGTGTGCACGTATGACAGCGCCCTGGCTATTCCTCTGGCTCTAAGTGACATCACTTCTGCCTGTCCCCTGTCACTAAGGTGTGCCCAGGTTTCCAGATTTCTGACCAGCCTGGTGTCTCACTGAGCAGCCTGAGAACTAACCCAGCCCCTGGTTCTGGTCCCAGTAGCTGGCCTTGGAACCCCAGTCCTGGTCCTTGGGACCCCAGTCCTGGTCCTTGGGTGGTCCAGAGAAGAGTCTGCTCAGGTCTGCTGTCCGGTCCTCATTTTCCAGCTGTCAGCGGCCTTGGCCTCTCCTCCTACCCTGGACCCACCGGGAGGAGGACAGAGGCCATTTCTCTTCTGCCCACCTTTAAAGGCCAGTCTGAGGGCCAGCCCATGGCTCACTTGGGAGAGTGTGGTGCTGAGAACACCAAGGCTGCGGGTTCAGATCCCTATATAGGGATGGCCGGTTAGCTCACTGGGTGAGCGTGGTGCTGACAACACCAAGTCAAGGGTTAAGATCCCCTTACCGGTCATCTTTAAATAAAAAAGAAAAAATAAAGGCCAGTCTGGCCAGGAAAAGCAAGAAGTGAGCCTGTTTGGAATCACCACACTTCTCAGAGACCATTTATTTGAGTAGCTAACCCCCCAGACTTTAACATCAGGATGCATTAGAGGTCAAGTCCTTGCCCTTCCATGTGCCATAGAAGCCATGTGGCCCATGTGACAACGTCTGTGTGCCTCAATTTTCCCGTCTGTAAAATCCAGAGTTATTTTGAGGATTAAATAAACTTACATGTGTAAAGCACTTTTAAAAAGAAAGGAAATATAGTGTTATTATTCTGTGAAATAATACAGCAGCATTCATAAGAACTTCTGTGCCTGTTTTCTCATTGTGTCTTTACAACAACTCTGTGAAGAAGGCTGGTTTTCTTGGATCCTGTTTACTGGTGCAGCAACTAAGATGCAGTGAAGTGTGGTGACCTGCCCAAGGCCATCAGCAAAGTAGTGGGGGTGCCGAGGCTTGACTCTCAGGCCCCAGGAAGGTGCTGGTTAGGTTAGGTGTGTTCCAGTTTAGACACACTTGCAGCCACAAGGGCCCTTCCTAGCAGGTGTGACAGTGGCTGGGGAAGGCAGCCAGCCTGCCTCCTCCCTCCCCATCTGCTCCTTCAGCTCTCCTCTCAGCCTCTTCCCCCATCTCCTCCTCTCCTCCCCAGCAGCCACTGTCTTCCCCACCGTGCCCAGACTTCCTAGGCAGGGAGGGCCACCTCTCCAGCCAGTGGCAGGGCCGGTGCCATTGCCAGCAGCATCTTGGGGGCTGAAGGTTGCATTAGCGGGCAGTAATTGAAATGCAAAATAACATTTTGATCGAGCCAGCAGGCTGTTTATTTATCAGATCAATAGTCAAAATGCCCCATCTGGAGAAGTCAGTGTGATAAGTGACAGATTGCAAAGGGCAACCCTAGTGACTCCAGTCCCCTCCCCCAACGGCCCAGATTAGGAGAGGGCCAAGGTGCCTGGGGGTGATTCCATCTCTGCTTCCCCTTCCCAGAGTGTGGGCACCCACACCCCTTTCCTCATTTTCTTCTTATACCCAGTTTACAGAGACAACTGAGACCCATATTGTCAGGGACTGCCCTTGTGGCTGACAGGACCTTCACCCAAGAGAACTGAAAGATAAGAGCTGCTCCTATTTATTACGTGCAGGCACTGCTGTCAGAGCTTTACATTTATTGTGTCATTTAATCCTGAGAAAAATTCTGTGAGGAAGGTGTTTTTATATTACCCATTCTGCAGACTAGGAAACCGAGGCACGGAGAGGGTAAGCAACTGGTTGCACAGTAAGGGACAAAGCCAGGATTCAAATCCAGCTGATCTGGGCCCAGGGTCCTTGTGCCAAGGCCCTGTCGGTCCCCTCTCTCAAGGGTGGGAGCAGTGAAGGACTGTTTTTATTAAACAGTGGCTCATTCTGGCTCTGAAGTCAGGTAACCTTGTTCCAACCCCACTTCCCACACATTTTGATGAATTACATTGATTTTGTGTTAAAATATCTTTTTTTAGCATTGTGAAACCAGATTTCTCAATAAGTGGCTCTCAGGGTCTAGCCTCTCTAAGTTGCTTGCCCAACACATTACATGGTTTTGGGCACTTAAAAAAAACAACCCAGAAAGTAAGAAAAATGCTTACATCCTTTGTAAAGTCTTTAAACCAGGATTATGGGAATTCAGTTGGAACTGACAGCGAGGTCAATCCCTTAAGTACTTTCATGGGGACTATGGGGACCCTGGTTTCTGTGGGTTCTGTTCCTGGGGTGCCAGCTGGCTCACTTGCTCAGACTTGGTCTTGTCCTGTGACTTAGGCCTGTAACTGACACATCCTAAAGGTGTGTAGGCCTTGGGGATTGTGTAATGCTGATTTTACTGAGGGTCCTCATATCCCACTCAGCTCTCAAACTCCTCATTAATCTGTTCATTCAACACACTTATTAAGCACCTGCTAGTGTTCTAGACACTGGAGTTTAGCAGAAAAGGAAATAAAGCTCATGCCCTCATGTATGGGGGTGGGGGGAGCAAAGATCCCGAGGTGGGAGCATGATTGGTATAGTCAAGAAACAGCCAGGAGGCCGGTGCAGCTGAGACGGGGTGACCACAGGGGAGAGTGGGCGGGAGAGAGCATGACAGGTGCTGGGCCCAGATCCTGAGGACCTTCTGAGCTGAGCTGTGGTAAGGACTCCTGCTTTACTGGGAGTGCGATGCAAAGCCCCTGGCTGTTTTGAGCAGAGGACTGTTATTTTTTTGGCCAGCTAGCCGGTAGGGGGACCTTGGTGTTGTCAACACCACACTTTCCCAAGTGAGCCACCGGCCAGCCCTTGAGCAGAGGACTTTGGGGCTTATTCCTCTTTGTGTTGTAACTCACTGCAGCACTTTCTGGCTGTGGGACCCCTGCCAAGATATTTAACCCCTCTGGGACTCAGTTCCTTCATCTGCAAAACAGGAGAAATGATATGACCTACCTCTACAAGTTGCTGTGAGGAATCAATGACTTAATGCATTAGTCCCACGCCTAGCATAGAGTAAGCCCTCCATAGGTGGGCACTGTTACCATCATTACAGAGATAAGAACAGGCTGCAGTGCCAGGTCCCCACCTGTCTACCTGAGATATCTTTGTCATCTGCCCAGGCTGCTCATTAACATAAAGACTGAAGAATTGAGTGAGGATGAGAAATAGATTCTGGGAGCCCAAGGGTCCTGTATCATCCCTGCTGTGCATAAGGCCATATAGAAAGGGCCACTGCCATGACCAGGGGTGGATGGAAGTATTGTCCCCCTCACTGGGTCTGTACACTGCCTGGTGAGAATACACATAGCAAGGGGACAGTGAGGCCCAGCATCAGCACACACTAAAGGTGTGCCATCACATAAGGAGCAGAGTGGAGGTCAGCAATATGAGCCAAGCACTTTAAATGCTGCTTCCATCCTGGGTTGCATAAACAGAAGTATAGTGTCTAGGATGAGGGAGGTGTCAGTATTGCTCTGCTCTGTACTGGTCAGAGCTCACCTGGAGGACTGTGCCCAGTTCTGATGCTCCTCTTTAAGAGGCGTAAACAGAGTGGATGGGCTGCCTTCAGCAATCTAGAGGGTTGTCCTGTGGAAGGGCATTAGACTTATGCTGTAGCTCCTGAGTGGTAGAGCTGTATAGGTTATAATTGCAAGCTTGGAAAGAAGAAATATTTTGGCTCTTCACAAATAACTTTTTTTTTTTCCAAACCATCTGAGTGGTCTTAAAGATATAAACAGGTGCCTCCTGGACCAGTGATCTCCCTATCACTGGGGTCTTTACAAGGCAGGCAGCCACTTGGTTGGGATATGATAAAAGGGATGGATTAGAGGCCCTTTGAGGTCCTGGCCTGCCCGAGTGTCCCTGGCTGAGGGGAGCCCTCACACCTCACCTCCTTCCTCTCCCTCTCTCAGTCCACAGGCCTCCCTGTTGTTCCTCCAGCACAGGGCTTTCTCTGCAGCCCACCTCCCCTTCCCCCTTCTTCAGGTCATTGTTTAAATACCATCTCTTCAGAGAAGCCTTCTCTGACCAGCCTATCTGGCTGCTCCCCATCCCACCATGCTGTGTCCTTCCCTGTCCTTTTGTCATAGCACTTGTCACCAACCAAATTTGTACTTACTGTCTGTTAGGCTGGGTAACACTGTTATGATTTCATACTACCCCAGTGTTTCAGTGGCTTAACACAACAGAAGTTTACCTTGCCTATGTAACATTTTGGTAAAGGTGTTGGGCATGTAGCTTTTTGTCAGGTGATTCAGAGGCCCAGGCTCCCTCTAATTTGTGGCTCTGCCATCTCTCAGGGCCTTGGAGTCCCCTTCCAGATCCTCTGCCATGAGAGATTTTTACAGCCCAGATGGGGGAGTGGCTTATATCACTTTGCCCACATGCCATTGGCCAAAACCCAGTCACATGCCACAGCTAACCCCAAGGGTGACTGGGAAATGTAGTCTGCCTGGTATCCAGCAAGAAAACAAAATGGCTTTTGGTGAACTCATAGCAGTTTCAGCTACACTTATTTATCATATTTCATGTAATCATGAGGTCATCTATTGTAAGAGGCACCATTATTTTTGGAACTGCTAATTAAATTAAACTGTGACATACCATCAATTTCAGGTGTATTCTGATTGCCAAGATGTTAGAATGTGAAAAAATTGTGCAGCTTACAGTTAATGAAATATGGTATTGTCTCTCCTTGAAGGCAAGGACCTGTCCACCTTGCTCACTAATGCATCCCTGGTGCTAGAATAGTGTCTAGCATACAGTGGACATTCAAAGAATACTAGCCGAGTGAGTGAGTGAGATGGTATATGTCGGGTAATTAGGCCATGCTTGCTTGCCTGAGCAGAGATGCTGCTGGGGCTCGGGAGCTATGCCAACAACAGCTAAGGCTCCCAGAACTCTCTGCCTCTGATGGTTGTTCTTCTCTGCTGCCATCTTCAATATTCTTCTCTCTCACTGCACATTGGTGGAAAGTATGACCGTGCTCAGCTCTTGAAGTGTCCATCTTATTGCTTTTGTCCCCGAAGAGGCAGCCCAATGCCAAAAATCTCATGGAAGAGATTTATTGGCCCAGCTTGGGTTGGGTGCCCACCCCTAGGTCAATAAGTTGGGTCAGGGAGGTGGACACCTATAAGAATATGGCAATTCCTGCCAGAGCTGTGTGTGTGTGTGTGTGTGTGTGTGTGTGTGTGTGTGTGAGAGAGAGAGAGAGAGAGAATGTTGGGGTCGGATGCCAGTTCCCAAGAGAGAGGCTGGTGCTGGGCAATCAGTTGTAGTAGTGCCTGAATAAGGACCCTTTTCCTGAAAAGAAACTTTCTCAGTGCAAGTAGTAGGCATGCAGATGCGCAATTAAATGGGTGGATGGGTAGGTGCATGGACAGATCAATGATGGAAGGAGAGGGGGAGTAAGACAGTCCTGTTTACTGTAGGATTGAACTTTTCAGAGACCATAGATGGAAGTCCTCTCCTCAGTGCCAAACAGGGATGCTAGAAACGACTGTTAATATTTATTGAGTACTTCCTGTATGTCAGGCACTCTTCTAAGCTCTTATCCATATTAACTTGCTAAACTCTCAAGACCACCCCATGAGATAAGTACTATAATTTTCATCCCTATTTTACAGATGAAGAAACTGTGGCACCTAGGCATTAAATAACACAGTTCATAAGGGGCAGAACTGAGATTCGAACCCAGGCAGTCTAGTAACCATTAGGCACTATGGCCCAGCACCATAGTTGTTATGAGGATTAAATGCCATCTGGAAACTGCTGCATCTGTTCAATGACAGTAGGTGGATGTTTATGCCACATCACTGCTTTATATAGGGTGAAAATAAAAACAGATTCAAGAAGTGTTAAGACATATTCACAGTTGTCAGATCTCCAATAGCTACTGAAAGGAAGAACACGAGAGGTGTGTTTGGGGGCATATTCTGAATTTTTGATGCTGTCTTCCCCCAATCACACCCCTTTGTGGTGGGTGGAGCCCAAAGCTGGCCAAGTGGGCTAAAATAAGAGCCACCAGATACTTTCGGCCCGGCATGAGGGCACTTGACTGAGAGGATCTGGGTGAAGGCTGAAGTTCCCCAAAGCCAGCAGTGGCCATCTACTGTGGGCCAGGGCACTGGCTGCTGTGTCAGGGCAGCCACTCCACATCCAGTAGTCTTTTCCTGCTTTGGCAGAGCCCCTCTCTTCCCAATATGATGGATGCAGCCTGGAAAATCATGGATAAAAAGCCCTGATTGAAAGGCACTAATTACCCATCATTATTTTCCATGCCGTAATTTGTGTGGAACGAGATTTCAATCAGTTGTCTGGGATCAGCTTGGTTTTGACTAATCTTTCTAAGGACAAGATGCTTAATTACAGATTTTTTTGCCTGAGCTCCTGCTCATGCAGGAGGAGGCAGGCTCTCGCTGACGCCACTATGCTGTTGGGTCATTTTGCAGCCCTGAGTCCCAGAGGGCTCTCCCAAGGGGAGAGAGTGTTAGCAAAATATTCCTGAGGAGGCCAAATAAAATGGAACCACACAGAGGAAGGTGCTGTTGGTTGCAACGTGGCCATGGAGGATGGCAGGTGGGCTGCTTTCTAAGTCACCTTGTCCTCTCAGGCAGATCACCAGCTCATTGTCTCTCTAAACCCCTAACGAGCCCCCAGCACCCCTCAACCAGCCTGGTTCTCTAGTTAGAAACTATGAGCAAAGTCATTGATTTCTCTGGGCTTCCGTTCTCTCATCTGAAAGTCACCAGAACAGGTAGAAAATCTCTTGAGAACTTATGACTGAATGACTCCAGCTGTGCTGACCTGTCTGCTTAGAAAAATGTTATCTGTTGTGTAAAGTTGAAAGATACGTATATGCAAGATTTCAATCATGCAGGAGTAATAAAAACACCATCTATTAAAATAGGCAATTCAGACTACTCAGGGGAAGGTCAATTTGAATTGATATAATATCCGAGTTTAAGAGAAAAAAAAAAAAAATATATATATATATACATAATTATACATATATATACATATATATTACATATATATTACATACTACTCAGGGGAAGGTCAATTTGAATTGATATAATATCCGAGTTTAAGAGAAAAAAAAAAATATATATATATATACATAATTATACATATATATACATATATATTACATATATATTACATATATATATATATAATTAATGAACCTCAGTGCACAGAATTGGATTCATCCTCATTTTTGGTTCATAACACTTCTCATCATTGGCCTACTCACCCCTTCCTTCCTTCCTTCCCCCTCCCTACTTCCCTCCCATGTAATAAGTGCCCATGAATCCCTGTCCCACAGAAAAGCTGGAAGCTTGCTAATAATTCACATCTAGCCACATGGTCCTCCCCATTCTATCCCCCTGTTCAAGACATTCTGCATTCTTTAATACTGTTTTTAAAGGAAGTTTAGCTGTGTTAATTCCAGGTGCCTGAGGGCCTGATTTGTAACAAATAAAGCCTTGCTGGAGGGTCTGAGCCTTGCTTTAATGAATAGCTCAGGTGGCCCCTGGTTAGCAAATTAATTATTGAAATGTACATAAGAGTCTCTCAAGTGTTCAGAAACCATTTTTCTTCTGTAGAGTGGATTCCGGTTTCAGGCTTGTTTATCCTGTTAATTTGCCTAACCAACCCCTTTCTCTCCTGGTATCTGGCAAGTTCCTTGCTGAATTATCCTCAATTCCAGATCTGGGGAATTTGGTGGCGGGGGAAGGAGTTCGCTGGTTTTAACTACAGGCCCTCCAGCTGCTAGTCTTTCTGGAAGGGATTTCTTGTGAGAATCACAACAGCAGCCGACATCCACTGATTCTTGCTTGGGACCAGCACTATTCTGAACATTCTACCTTCATTAGCTTGTGCTCACCCAAAAAATCCATATGCAGGAGGTGCTGACTGAGCCCATTTTACAGATGAGGACGCTGAGGTCCAGAGAGAGTGACCAGGTTACTTCGAGTCAACAGTAATAGGTGGCAGGACTGGCACATCTGAGGCCAGAGTGCAAATGCATGGCCCAGCAGGGAGCCAAAGAGGGGGCAGTCGCTCCATGTGACCCACATTCTTGCCTGTGGCGGTAGACTCCACCCTGTAGAGGAGAGCAAGCCAGGCCCTAGGCTGATCAGGCCAGTCCATTCCTGTCCCTCCAGAAGCTTCTCTTGCCACCTGACCAGCAGGCCACCTTGAGGGGGATACACCTCTGGGATTCTGCTTAAAACTATCATGACCGGGCCGGCCCGTGGCTCACTTGGGAGAGCGTGGTGCTGACAACACCAAGTTGAGGATTAAGATCCCCTTACCGGTCATCTTTAAAAAAAAACAAAAAAAACAACTCTATCATGATCTCTTGCTAGATGCCCTAGAATTTCTCTTCCCCTAGAGGTCTAAGGCAAAATAGCTCAACAGTTTGGGTTTCATTCAGAACTTTCCAGACTCTGTGTGTTAGGAAATCTTCAACCTACTTTGCTGTCCAGCAGAGGCAGGGAGAGCCCCCCAGTGAGCCCAGTTATCCCTGGGGGTGGGGCCACTCTGGGGAACAGGGCCCCACGCTGGATGCTGAGAAGGCTGGGGGGCAGAGATGGGTGGGGGCAGGAGGGAGGCTGTGGTTAATCAGATGGGGTGAAATTGAGGCCAGGGCAGCTCTTGCTGAGCTCTAGTTAAGAGATGGATCAAATGGAAAATGATGCTCGAGGGGCTTCGACCACTGACTATTGCTCTTTCAAAGGCTGCTTAGATGGGGCATCTGTCCCCTCCCCATAAGAGTCAATAGCCATTGATCCAGTTGGGAACTGGGTCCCAGCCAACCACAGATGATGGACTCGACGTGATTCAGTCCTCCCCAAAGCAAGAACGAGGCAGCTGCCTCCCACCCTCACCCCGAGGCTATGCACTTTCTGGACACCATCTCCTGGGCCCTGGCATCAAAGCGCCCCTCTGAAATCTTCAGTGCCTGCTTCTCAAGCCCTGACCCAATCTCCCATCATTCCAGCTTCCCGCTTCTTCCTCCTGCTGTACCTCAGCCTCTGCCTCCTGGAAACCTCCACACGTATGGCCTCTGTTTTCTCCCAACCCCCTTTCTAACATCACTCCCCTCTATCCAGACACTGTGTAGTTCATTTTGTCCAAACCTCAGCTCCCATACCCCTTGCCCACCCACTTCCCTCATTCTTCTAAGTCAGTCATTCTCACCTGGGGGCAGTTTTGTCCCCAGGGGGACATTTGGCAATGTCTGGAGAAAGTTTTGGCTGGCATATTTGGGGTAGAGGTGCTACTTGCATTTAGTGGCACAGGCCAGGGATGGATACTCCTGAACATCTTACATTGCACAGGACAGCCTCTCGAACAAAGTCCCCAGCCCCAAATGTCAATAGTGCTGAGGTTGAGAAACCCAGCTCTAAGCAGCTGGAGTGAGGTAAGAGGCCTGATAAACCCTTGTGCCGCTGATTTCTGCTCTCTCCTTCTCCCACAGCTGCTCTTGCAAACGTTCTGTTCCTGGTCCTCCTGCCCTCTGGCCCTCAGCCTTTGTTCCCTGCACCTCCCACTTCACTGAGTCACTAGAGGCTGAGTGGAGGTGGGGCTGGGAGGGTGGCAGATGAGGAAAGCCTCACTCCTCCCCCCACCCCTATGTACACAGCCAGGTTCCTTCCCTCTCTTACTGCTTAGCTAATTTCTGTCCCTGCATTTTAGATTCCTTTCAAACTCCTACCAAGTCCCCTCACTGCATTGGTTCTTCCTGTGGTACTCAAATTTAAAGCCCATAAAAATCACAACTGGGGTGCCAAAACCAAAAACGAACAAATAACACCCCCTGTAGATTTTGCTCTTCATAGAGTAACCATGTCATTCATATCTGCTTTGAGGGGAGAAAGGGGGAGTGGTTAGTAATGATCCTGAGTCAGTAGGTGGGACCAGGATTGCCTAGGGCAACTGGGAAGTATGGATCTGTAATTTTTAAATACCTTAAATTCCTTCCATTCTCAACACATCCCCTCCTCATCAAAGAAACCAACAATTGCCTACAATACAACAAAAACATTTCTTCTCCACGCCCTCAACCCCCAAGTCCTGGAGGGCGTGCCACCGTGTAGAAGGTAGAGGGTGCCGCCTGCAGGTGTGCAAGAAGGCCCCACCCCTCCTCCACTGGGGCCAAACTTCTTGAAAGAATCATGTGCATTCACTTGCTTCTCTGGCTATTGCAATGCGGCTTCCATCCCCACCCCCATGACCCCACTCTCGCGAAGGTCACTGGTCACCTCCTGACTGCTAAATGCAGTGGCCATCACCTTGTCTTACTTCGCCTGCCCTGTATAGGCGGATCTAACCTACCACCCACCCCATTCCAGATGCTGTGCTCATGGCATTTCTGTGACATGCTCTCTTTATCCACCCCTCTGACCACATATCCTCTGTCCTGTTCTTGGACTTCTTTCCTTTTGCCTTTCCTTTAAGTTTTGCTTTTGAATGAATGAATGATGACTTGGAGATCAAGGACAGACGGAGAGGAGTGGGCAGGTTTCCCAGAGGGTCTGGCCTCTTCAGCAACTTTCTTTCCCCTGCCTGGTGCATCAAGGACAAGGCAGCCCAGAACTGCCTTGTGCTTCTCCCACCCTCTGCTTCCAGAAAGTTTTCTACTCTTACATTTTATGGGTCAAAAAATGACACTGAGGGCTGGCCAGTTAGTTCAGGTGATTAGAGCACGGTGCTGATAACACCAAGGTCAAGGGTTGGGATCTCAAAGCTGGTCAGCTGCCAAAAAAACAGAAATGACAGTGAGGAGGGTCCCAGGGCTTTGAGCTCTTAGCAGTAGTCAGATGTTGTCTGCGTTTTTCAGGGATTGTAAAGATGAGATCCCTGCCTGGAGAGGCTCTTCCCCAGCTAGTACGGGGAGACCGAGTCCTGTAGAGCAAGGAGCTTAGGCCTGCAGTTGAGACAGTGCTGGTTGGACCCCAGCTATGACTCAGGGTAATGGGACAAGCTCCAAACTCCACCCTTTCTCTTCTGTAAAGTGGGGATGATAGTGGCAGGTTGTGAAGATTAAATAAGATGGTACAAAAGAAGACGTTTGGCGTGTAGCCTCTGATATCACCCAGCCTCTAGAGCAGAGGGGCAGCCAGGCAGCTCCCGAGAGTGAAAAAAAACAATTAGAAGAGCCTGGAAGGAACTTTCAATACAGAAAAGCAGCTGTGGTTTGCTGGGGGTCTTTATACAGTCTGCAAACATGAGTGAATGAGTGAGTGAATGAAATGAAGCAAGCCCAGAGGGGCTTGGCAGGGGTGCCTTGTTAACGTAGTGCCCCCACAGCCCTTTCTTGTGCTCTGAGAGCTTCTTGAGATCGCAGGCAGTGCCTGTCATGTTCCTGTTATTTGGCCATAGAGGGTGTCCACTTGGCACGTAATAGGTGTCCAAAATATGTGTTGACTGTCCCTGGAAAAGGCATTCTAGGAAGGCAGAAATGAGAAAGTTCAGGGAGTAAAATCATCAGTCCCCCCACCCCCACCTTAGCTCAGACTCAACACTGTATGAGTAGGCGGCTTCCTGTGCCACCCGTGACTGAGGCCAGGATCAAGTCTGCTTCCTTCTCAGCCTCAGGGTCTCCAACCAGGGCCTGGAGGTGGGGCCTAGCCACTGCAAGATGCTCTGTGCCCTACAGAGTCAGGGAGTAGGAGGGGAAACCAAGGCTTGGGGACAAAATTGCCACCTGCACTTGGTGTCCTTCAGGGTGGTCTGAGCCGTGAGGCTGGGGAAGGCAGTGGGGAATGGTGTGACCTGCCCTCTGCTGGGCGTGGCTGCAGGACTGCGCATCAGCTTTCCTCAGGGCAAATGCTGCTTGTGCATCAGGAACAATCTGAGGTGGGCGGGCAGCATATAGTACGAGTATACACTACATAGTAGCTGCTATAATCACTGTTTATGTCAAGTGTATCTCTCGAAATCTCTGGAACTCTCATGAGGCTGGGGGGAAGGTTGGGGAGGGAGGGCCAGGGATCTGGGGGCTGTCTCGCCCGGCAGGGTTTTTCACAGTGGGCCTGGGATGGTCCTGTGAAGAGCAGAACCTAAAGCAGCCATCAGGAGAGCAAGAGGGAATTAAAAGTTAGGAGCCTGTGGTCAGCTGTCCTCTGCCTGCCCCGGGGAAGGGCGTCTAGGGAGAAACTTGAAGGTACGCCTGCACCTGCTCAGTGAGATTCTCTTCTGGGTGATGTCCTGCCAGGCTGATGGCATCTTCTGGGGACACACCACTGGTGGTTGCAGGGGAGGTGGGTGGCAGTGCCTGGGGAGATGACAGGGCACTAGCCAGAGATGTAAAAGGGCCGTGAGGAATCCCTCAACTGGGGGATCTTCTGTTGACACAAGGTAGACTTGGGGCTTGTAAGAGAGGTGTCTCAGAGGACTCAGGGACATTTGGTTTGGAACAGAAGAGACCAAGTGGCCTCTATCTTCACTCACTTTATTCCAGGAGATTGTAAACTTCTTGAGAATCCAAACCCTAGGCTCCCAGCGTCTTACTGAACTGTCTGTGGGACAGGGAGTTCCCAATCCCTGGACATGTTCAAGTGTAGAGAGATGGGACACCCCCCCCAGGAGGTGTATTAACTATGAAATCATGAGTGAGACCAGGGGCAGTGGAGTCCCCCCCCATCAGAAGATCGTACAGACACATTTTTTAGTATTGGTGTGTGGCCAAGAATTGTGATGTGGGGGTGGGTTTTGTGGGTGTGATAAGGCAGCCCCATCCCCAGGTGGTGACCAGTCCTTTCCTGGATAGGCTGCTCAGAAACGGGGGGCTAACAAGCAGTGCTACCCTACCTCTGGGTGACATTGGAGGTAGGACCCTCCAGCACTGAGACCCTCCCTCTCACCCATGAGTTATCCTTCCATCAACAGGGTCTGCACTACAGGTCTGTCCACTCTTTGCTGTTCTCTAGCATCTTTCCCTTTTTCCTTTCACCTGCTCCTCAAGCCTAAGCATGGGCCTCCTCTCTACCTCCACACAGGAAGCCAAGGGAGTAAGGCAACATGTCGAGGTCACACGGCCAACACAGGGACAGGCAGATCCCGATCCAGGCCACCTGGCTCAGATCCCAACCCTCGCTGGAGCGTGGTCTGCAGCTGGGTCTCCCTGAACACACACCTTCATCTCCCTGCTGTGAGCTCAGCTGCTTTTCTTGTGCATGCTGAGAGAGGCAGAGGTCTCCTCCCTTCATGCCAGGAACTGGGGGTGGGAGGGTCACACCCTTGCCAAACCTCTCCTCCTCCTAGCATGGTTCTGGGAGGAGGGGCTTTTGGTTGCAGGAAGCATTCTGTTATCCCGCACAGTGATCCTGCCATATTGGTAGTGCTCCTCAACTTTATGGGTAGGCAGGGAGGCCTAGAGGCTGGTGTGCAGGGTTGGGGTTGGAAGATCCCTCGTGCTTCTGATGGAAGCACAGTCTCTTGGGAGGCGGGTGGGCTGGGCAGAAGCCGGCCTGCTCCGGGGCTAGGCACGGAGATGAGAGAGGGGGCCTGGGAGCCGCCTTACAGATGCACCTTCATTTACCAAGCCTGGACCAGAGGGCAGCCAGTTTGTCTGGTGCCTCTGCCACAGGCTGTCCCCTTGCCCTGGCCAGGTACCTCCGGTCCCAGTCTTGGTGATGGCAGGAGCTTGGGTTTACCTGATCCCCCCGTGGGGCCATCATCAGGGCACTGGTGAAGGATACCGTGAAGTGGGCTACAGTCTCACTGTACCTAGAGTGCCTGGGCCCGGGCTTGGCGCTCCAGGACTGTTACATTGTAGCCACCAGGTATGAGTGTGATTGCTGTGCAGGAAGGAGGGCCAAATAAAACGGTTATCATCTTGTGTCACCCACAAGTCAGCAATTCGCATGGAAGCTGAAGTTCATTGATCAAAAGCTAGTTTGTTTCAGGACTCCGAAGGCGCTGGGTACGCCAGGGACTCGCCGGGGGCTGTGCGGTCCCCATGACCTCCGGGCGTGCTCTAGTCCCGGCGGGGCCTGGCGCGGAGCCCCTC
>NW_007727628.1:176552-202354 GCF_000696425.1 Galeopterus variegatus
TCCGCGGGCATCGATGCCCTCAGCCACCACAGCCCCAGTGGCTCGTCCGACGCCAGCGGCGGCTTCGGCCTGGCCCTGGGCACCCACGCCAGCGGTCTGGACTCGCCGCCCGTGTTCGCCGGCGCGGGGCTGGGGGGCACGCCGTGCCGCAAGGGCTACGAGGACTGTGCCAGCGGCATCATGGAGGACTCGGCCATCAAGTGCGAGTACATGCTCAACGCCATCCCCAAGCGCCTGTGCCTCGTGTGCGGGGACATTGCCTCCGGCTACCACTACGGCGTGGCCTCCTGTGAGGCCTGCAAGGCCTTCTTCAAGAGGACCATCCAAGGTGCGTGCGGGGGGCGCGGGGCCCGGGCGCGGGGGCGGGTCCAGCGGGAGACCCCCGGGCGTGCCCGGAGCTGCCGGGGCTGGGCGCCGTCGGAGCGGAGGCTGGGAAGGGCCCCTTTGCTAAAACTCGGGTTTCTCATTCTGGGATTCTGGACAAGGGCGTTCACGGCAAGACTCTTGTTGAAATGATATGCACCCCCCAGAGGACACGCCAGAAAACCCTAAGAAAGTCCACCCCAGTGCCAAACCGTGGGTGCCTCCCACCAGCATGAGGACACTGTTCAGATGTGTGACCCTCAGGAAACTTGTTTTGGGAGGGCCAGCCCGTGGCTCACTTGGGAGAGTGTGGTGCTGACAACACCAAGGCCACGGGTTCAGATCCCCTTACCGGTCATCTTTTTTTTTTAAAGATGACCGGTAAGGGGATCTTAACCCTTGACCTGGTGTTGTCAGCACCACGCTCACCCAGTGAGCAAACTGGCCATCCCTATATGGAATCTGAACCCGTGGCCTTGGTGTTATCAGCACCGCACTCTCCCGGGTGAGCCACGGGCCGGCCCTTACTGGTCATCTTTTTTTAAAAAAAAAAAAGAAAACTTGTTTTGGGAGACAAAAGTATCATCGTTTGCCCTGCGATTCCAGACCTATTGATATATAAAGAGTTACTCACTTTATTACCTTTTTTAAGATGTGAATATTTTTTCATTGTAAAAGACTCAGGCCTGTGCAGATCCCAGTGTGCTCTATCTTTTAGGCTTTTTTTCAATGTATTTGCATATCAGGTGAGTCATGTTCTGATGGCAGTGGTGGTGGCTACTTCTATCTAAGGGCACTAGAGTCAATCATTCTGATAAAGGTGTGCAAGAGCCCTGGTGGGTCCCTCTGCAAAGTCACCCGTAGGTAAGTGGGGAATAACAGTGTGTCTGCCCTCACAGGGCTGTTACCAAGTTCATGGCACAGACAGACTTCTCAGCACACGACAGCCATGATTCTTTTTTTTTTTTTTTTTTAAGATGACCGGTAAGGGGATCTTAACCCTTGACTTGGTGTTGTCAGCACCACGCTCACCCAGTGAGCTAACCGGCCATCCCTATGTGGGATCTGAACCCGTGGCCTTGGTGTTATCAGCACCACACTCTCCCGAGTGAGCCACGGGCCGGCCCCGACAGCCATGATTCTTACTACAGCAGGCCACGGGCAGAGCACTTGCTGTGATTCACTCAGTCAAGTATCTATTGAGCACCTACTAACTGCTAAGTATTGTTCTAGCTGTTGGTGGCAGGATAGACAAAATTCCCTGCCCACGCAGGTAATTGAGATGAGCCAATTCCATCTCACTGGGACAGAAACTGCAAACAAGACTGGAGATAACCCAGGGGACACCTGTCCTGCCCCAAATCAGATCCTTCATGCAGGGTCCTGCCTGGCTGTCCCAAGGATGTCCTCCTTTTCCCCTTCCCCCAAATCCCTTTTGGAAGATGCCAGTTGAGCTTCCCCAGGATGATTTTTTTTTTTTTTAAAGATGACCGGTAAGGGGATCTTAACCCTTGACTTGGTGTTGTCAGCACCACGCTCACCCAGTGAGCAAACCGGCCATCCCTATATGGGATCCGAACCCGTGGCCTTAGTGTTATCAGCACCGCACTCTACTGAGTGAGCCACGGGCCGGCCCTCCCCAGGATGATTTTGTTTATTCATTCAACAGATGTTTATTTGTTTAAATTTCCTCAGTGACAGTCTACTTATACCAATGGAGAGCTTTAGGACTGGACATGTTTCCCATTCTATATTAGTCGAAACGGTGTGGTGCATTGGCTGACCACCGAGGCTCCTGGGTCAGACAGTTCCATTCATTACCTTATAGGACCTTAGATAGGCTGCCTCATTTTCTCTCTGTGCTTCAGTTTTTTCATTTGTAAAGTGAGTTATCTTTGCTACCCCTTATAGAGCTGTTAAGATTAGTGATTTAATATATATATATATAAAACACTTAGAATATTCCCTAGCACCTAGTAAGTGCTAACTAAATGTTTGCAATTATTATTTCCACTTTAACACTATCCCTTAAGACCATTATTACTAGAACGATATATAGTTTGTTTTATCTTACAGAACAGCTTTCATAATCTACATATACTTAAATATAACAGTATAATTATTTTGATCTAATAGGGTTTAGATTATTTTAGCTGTTTTAATTATAAATTATATATATATATTTTTTAAAACATGACCGGTAAGGGGATCTTAACCCTTGACTTGGTGTTGTCAGCACCATGCTCTCCCAAGTGAGCTAACCGGCCATCCCTATATAGGGGTCCAAACACGTGGCCTTGGTGTTATCAACACCACACTCTCCCAGGTGAGCCACGGGCCAGCCCTTATAAATGATATTTTTTAAATGGACCTTAAAAAAAAAAAACCATGGTAAAAATTCTGAGAGTACAAAACAGTAAAGTGAGTGTTCCTAAACCCTCAAACCTTAGTTCCCTTACCCATCCCAGAGGGAGCCATGTCACCAACTTTGTCCAGCAAATATTTGTTGAGCACCTCTGAACACGGTGCTGGCCTCTGGGATATAAAAATGAATGCATCCTGGTCTTTTCCAGATTTATGGGAAGGCCCTGGGATCTCTGTTTGAAAAGCACTGCATCTTGATTTTAAGTCTCCTGCCTCAGCCAGTGTTGAGACCCTCCAGTCCAATGGTTTTCACAGAAATCACCGGATATTTGACAAACATGAGATGTGTAAACCCATTTAACTAACTGATACAGCAGTGTTTTTCTTCCAAATTCGGAACTAATGTTGGTGAGATAGTCATTATTTTAGACTCTTTGAGGTCAGTTTTTGAAAAATTGCTCTTTAGGAGGCAATCATATTCTCTCCACATTGTTCTTAATGGGCTAGAGAATTCTAGATCAGATTTTCTGTAAGCAGAGGTTGGTGTATGTATATTACCGCACCCTCAGCAGAGGCCCAGGTGGCTGAGAATATTCTCAGCAAGTGAGTTTACATGAGAGATTTGTAAATAGTCTTAATTATTTGCTACCACAAATAGGATAATGATCTCTTCGTAGAAGTCAAAAGACAAACAGCAGCATTTATGGAGTCAGAACTGAACTGCTCCTGTCTCTTCCCTTTATCATAAGAAGAGTTTTACATTTACAACCATGAAGAGGCTTATATCCAGAACAGGGAAAAGTAAACTCTGAGGTTGACAGATTGCTCTGGTTATTTTATTAACTCTCTGGTTTTGTTCTAACACAGATTTCAATTTTGTTGTTTCTAAATGAATAATTGTAGAAAATTTGGAAAAATAGAAAAAGTATAGAGGGGAAAAATGACCTATGATTGGACAAACACAGAGACAAGCTAAGAGCTGAATGAGTATTTACTGAGCCCCTGCTCTGAGTAACATACAGAGGGAAACAGGAAAGAAGAAAACATAGTTCTTGTCCCCAAGAAGTTGGAGTCTAAGGCTTAGTGCCCATGAGTCTGCAGGCAAGACACTAGGCTCCAAACAAGAGTACAGTCTTCTAAGCAGCTACCCAATTAAGGAGAATATTCAGTCCTTTTTTTTTTTTGGTGGCTGGCTGGTACGGCGATCAGAATCAGGCCATTTTTGAAAAGTCCAATAACTTGGATGGAAGTCTTTAGTAATGGAGTGATCCATTTGCAACTGTATGTACGCACTTGGAAAGCTCTGAAAGTCATGCTAACCTTAGATCGCATGTCTGCTCAATCCAGTGTTTATACCAGTATGGGAAGGAATTTTGCAGAAACAAGGAAGTCATGATAGAGAGAAAGCCTTCAGTCAGTCCTTCTACAAATATTGAGCACTCACCATGTGCTTGGCTGTGCTAGGTGCTAGCACATTGAGGGTGGGGAGGGGGTAAACTGAGGTCCCCCTGCAGGCCGGCCACCAGTTTTTGTAAATCAAGTTGTGTTGAAACACAGCCACACCTGTTCATTTACATATTGTCTCGCTGCTTGTAAATCAAGTTGTGTTGAAACACAGCCACACCTGTTCATTTACATATTGTCTCGCTGCTTTGGAGCTACAACAGCCGAGTTGAGTAGTTGCAGGAGAGACCTGGCCCTTTACAGAGAAAGTTTGTACTCCTTTGTGCTACAGCATTGAACAAGGCACATTCAGTCCCCCTGCTCTGAGGCTTACAATCAACCCCTAGTAGTGCATGGTAAGTGTTTATTCCAACTTTACCCAATTCTGTGCTGTGAAAGGGAATTTGTTGTTTGTGCTGGGGGCTGTGGCCCTATTCACTGAGACTAGATGAGCTAAGAGATAGACAAAGGCACCTTTCTGGAGGGGTAAAATGGCTCCAGGGCCAGGGAGACCTCAACCTGATTGAATTTTCTAGCATATATAAAAAAAAAAAAAAAAAAAAGTGCCCGTCCACGAGGATCGGCCAGCCCTGCAGGCATAGAAAAAGAAGAGACTTAGGCGAAGGTACCACTCCCAGGAGAAGGGAATCTTAGCCTAGGGACAGTCTGATGCTATTTAACATTCAGTTTATCTGATTAATATCCTTCTGATGATGGTGTAGTTCCCTGTAGGTCTTCTGCAAGGAGTGAATTGCTGGTTAGGCAGACAGATCAATTTCTCCTTGTATTTGTTCTGTCCATGCATTGTGCTGGCATTGCCAGGCATGTACGTCAGGCTCCTGAAGCTGGGCAGTGGGAGCCCACCCCTGAGATGGAGCCTATTTCTGTGGCTGGCAAAGTCAGGCTTCCGAGTCTTAGGGCTGAGTGACAGGTTCTGTGATGCTGACCTCACAGTAGTGAGTACCAAAGCAATGGGGCGGCCTCTTGGGGAACAATCAGGGGGCTTTTTCGAAGCTGTACTTCCAAACCTTGACCTTGTCACCCCGTCTCACTCTCAGCAATGACTCTGCCTCCTATTTCATTGAGAAACTAGAAGCTGTGCTATGGGGAACTCCCTCAACTTGTTGCCACCAAACCTACCCACTCTCTCCCGTATCAGTGGTTTCTTTGTTTGCTGATTCCACAGTTCTTTACTGTCACTCATGCACTGCTGGGAGAGATGTCTTCCACCCTAGGCTCAGTGCGCCTCTCAAGCTTTGGATCCTTTCTCCTCCCCTCTTCCCGGAGACCCTCCACCCCCTTATCTCCTCGCCTTTGTCTTTACATTCTCACTTTCTAGTCTCTTTCCTCCCTTTCATCAGCATTTAAATACCTCTAGTGTCTCTGGTCTTAAAAAACAAAAAATCCCCTCAACACTCAGCTTCCAGCGTCCTCCCCTCTCTTCCTCCTGTCAGTTCTTGACCCACCTTCTGTGCCTAGTATCTTCCTTCTCATGCCCGTGGCTTCAGTTACCTCTGAAATCAGGGCGAATCCTAATTCCATAGCTCTTGCCCTCAACCTCTTCCACAGGTTCTAGTTCCTTTAACACCCAATGAACATTTCCACTTGGATGTCCCAGAAGCACCCAAAACACACCATGTCCTAAACGGAAGCTCTGTCTCTCCTGTCAAACATTTTTTCTTGGGTTCCCAGTTGAGTGCCTGCATCACCCCTCCAGTGTTTAAGCCAGAAACGCAGGCCTGCTCCTTAACCCTGTTCCTGCCCTGGTGCCCACCCCCTACCCCAGACTAACATCGCAGCAGCCAAGTTCTGTTCATTCTCCCTCGTCCCATAGCTCCTGACCAAGCAGCATCTCTCCATGCCCCCACTCCAGTCCATGCCACCACTGACCACGGAAGCTTCCTAACTGTTGTTCTGTTGTCAGGCTCACCCCTTCCCCAGTCTGCCGGAGAGACCTCGCTGAACACACATCTGACCACGTCAGTCTTCTGTCTTGCTTGTGGGTAGGATTGAAGCTCTAGAACATGACCAAGGATGCCCTCTGGGATTGCCCCACATCTCATACCACTCTCCCTTGCATGCTACAGGTCAGCTTGACCGCTCTAGTTTCTAGTTCCCAGAATTTGTCACATGCTTTCAATTTCTAGACTTTGCACATACTCTTCTCTCTGTACTCCCATCTCCCAACCTCCAGCCCCTACTTTTGTCTGTTAGGTCTCAAGTTAGCTGGCATTTCCTCCAGGAAGCCCTCTCTGACTCCCTTCTCTCATTTGACATAGATAACACCCCTCCTGGGTGCTCCTGTAAATCCTCCCCATCACGCACCAGCCCTTATCACACTGTGTGGTTATTGCCAGTGCGTTTCTGATACCTCAAGAAGGTTACAAGCTCCTAAGGGTTACATTTGTCTTAATTTTCACTTAACCCCACGACCTCTCAGGAAGACACATAGGATGTTTTCAATGTGCCTGAATGCAGGGCAATCCCAAACAAAGTCATCCCCCATTTTCCCAATGAGGACAAATCAGAGAAGTCTGGCCAGTTTGCATATATAAACTTTTAGGGATCCAGATAAAATAATCAAATGTCTGCTTATAACAGTTTATCAATTTTAGTTACACTTGCATAATTTAAGTCACATTATGTAAAACTATATTATTTTTGAAAAACTTTTTCTATTCACATTTTGTGAAGCAAGAGTTAATCAGATTTTTCATATGAATCTTTGATAAAAGTGTCTCTTTCCTTCTCTAGAGCTACTTTTTGAGTCATTTTAATGCAGTATTTCAGAGTACACTGTCTTCAGTCCCATCCTAGTTGAGATTTTATGAGTATGTATGTGCTACTGTCCCTTAAAAATTTTTTTAAGCCGTTAAGTACACTCTAGACCATCAGGACAGTTGTTTTTATTTGTGTCGATTTACAGTCCTGATTTCCACAATGTATCAGGTGCTACACAACTTTGATGCCTAAAGTTTGTAACTGTAAGATCATATTCCTGGGAATAACTAAATTGGTGTTAAATTTCTTTACTCCCTTTGTTACTGATTCGCTTGAGTGATTAGCATTAACTGGGGTCTTAGGGCAATGTGTCTTCCCAAATGCTAATTTGTTATTTAGTACAAAGTGATTGACATACAGCATCTCTAATATGAGATCTTATAAAGACTCAAATATTAAGCAACTTCCTCTTTTCTAAAGGACAATATTGGGGAATACCTCTGCCTTACATTCGGGCTTATGAAGTGGTTGTTCAGTTCTTTGAATATTTATTGAGCACTAACCATTGTGCTAGGAGCTGGGGATAGATAAGAGCCGTGGCCCCTACCCTGGTGGTCTTGCATTTTAGGAGGGCAGACAATAAATATGATAAATAAAGAATCAAAGTGACAGAGTGAGACAGGTGCTGTGAAGGCAAAAAAGCAGTGATGATGACCAGAGAGTGATTGAGAGAGGGAATCTAATTCAGATGGAAGATTAGGGAAGCCCATGCTATAAGGGGACTTTTTGGCGGGGCTGCTAGCCTGTATGGGATCTGAGCTCTTGACCTTTGTGTTATCAGTACCACACTCTACCGATTGAGCTAACCAGCCAGTGTGTGAGCTGTCAAAGTTCACACCCATGAAGGAATCCTGGGGCCAGCATTCTAGGCAGAGGAACCAGTGAATGTGTTTCAGGACCCAGAAGGAGGGCCAGTGTGGCTGGCTGAGAGAAGGCCAAGTGGAAGGAGATGGGGCTGGAGAGCTCGGGCAGAGTCTAGGGGCCATCGTGAGTGCCGCACTTGGCTTTTCTTCCAGGTGGAAGGGAAGCTATTGACAGATACATGATACGTGGCCATGAGCGGCTGTGCGGAGGGTAGAGCCAGTCTTCGCCCCTCCCTGAGTCCCCAAGGCACATGGCCAACTTCCCAGGACACTGTGAGACCTTTCGAGCAGTTCCTAGGGTCTGTGACTTAAAACAAGAAGGAGCAAGTGTTTCTGTTCACCTGGGGCCCTCTTGAAGGCTTGGAAGGAAACTCCCCAAGGCGAGGGGCAGGGGGATGATTGATGGGTTATTCTGCCTTGGACTGCCTCCAGGCCTTTTGTCATAGAGAACACGGCTGGTGATGTCTTGGGGGACAGAAGACAGTGGTGTGGAAACAAAGCCCAGGAGCAGGTAGGAGTCCGGAGGGGGTGCTGGTCCCAGCCCACTGACCCGCCAGCTAGCTGACCTTGGGCAGGGACTTCGGTCTTCTGGCCTCAGTTTCCCCATCTATACAGAAAGAGTCAGTTAAACCCGAGAAAGGTTACCTATGTACAGGGCACTGGGGGAATTACGAGAAGAACAAATCATAATTCTTCTTTCCGGAGACACGGCCAGGGTGCAAGCAGAATGTGGGCAGTCTGTGACTCAAGTGACACCGAGTCCAGAGGAGGGCAGGGAGGGCTTCCCAGAGGAAGGGGCACTTAGGCAGGAGTGGAAAGTAAATGTGCTCAGGAGAAAGAACAGCAAGGAGGGCCCCCAGGAATTGAGTGTTCTCTACCCAGGAGAGTAGGGCCAGTGGTGGGGGATGGGCTGGAAAAGCAGCCTGGGACTGCTTTACAAAGGGCTTCGCAGGGTGTGGTAAGGAACAGTAAGGGATAATTGTTCAGATTTGAGAGCTATTTAACCTGGCTTAGAATCCCAACTTTAAAATTCTTTAGTTGTATCACCTGGGGCAGGTGACTCAGTTTTTCTGAACCTTAATTTTCTTATCATCATTAAAATGGGGCTAATAAATAGTTCCTGTCTCTAGAGCATTATTGCAAAAATTAAATGAGATATGCATGTAAAGTGTGTAACTTAGTGTCTGGAGTATGATAACCACAAAATAAACAGTTGTTATTTATGCTTAGCAACAGGAAGCCATTGAAGGTTTTTGTGCAGGGAATTAATGAGATCTTTTAGTAAGATAATTCTGGTAATGATAGGAATGATGATTTGGAAGCCAGAGAGTGTAGGCACAAGGACACCGGTTAGGAGGTGATTTTTTTTTTCAAAGATGACGGGTAAGGGGATCTTAACCCTTGGCTTGGTGTTGTCAGCACCACGCTCAGCCAGTGAGCGAACCGGCCATCCCTATATAGGATCCGAACCCATGGCCTTGATGTTATCAGCACTGTGCTCTCCTGAGTGAGCCACAGCCGGCCCCAGGAGGGGATTTTAACAGTCCAGTTAAGAGGTCTACTTAATAGTTCAGTTAGGAGTATCTAGTGGCAGAAGGGCTAAAAGGAGAGGTTAGGCTTGAGGAACTTTCAAAAGTAGATTTAGAATTAAAAGTATAGTGACTGGATTATGGAGACTGAGGGAAGGAAGGCCCTTAGATTTCTAATTTAGGCTACTAGGGAGATGGAGAGGCCATTGGGGGGAAAAAACTTAGAATGCATTTACATTCATTATCCGTTCAACAGATATTAGTCAGGGGCCAGGCACCATATTTGAAATATAAAAAGGAAAGACGTAACAATCTATTGCTAATAAGCATACAGTTCAGAAGGGGGGGATAACATGCAAAACCCTGATTATGAAACACTGAGCCAGTTGCTTGAAGAGGTGGGAAGGAGCATGAGATAAAGGGTAAAGTTTTGAATGGGTGTTGAGTTTGATCTGATTGGTTTACGGAGACCCTGGAGAGTTGGAAATCAGCGCCTAGAGCCCAGGAGTGGGGTTTGGGGTCTATCGAGATCTCGGCAATGGTTCTCAAATTGTTGCCCCAGGCCAACAGTCTAGGTGGGCATCACTGGGAGCTGTTTAGAAATGCAAATTTTGGGCCCCACCCCAGGCTTATGGAATCTGAGACCGTGGGGGGGGGGCAGGGTCCAGCAATCTGATTTAACACGCCCTGCCCTTTGGGAGATCAGCTGTTCTGAGGAAAGCTCTTGAGGGGAGGGGGCAGGGGAGAAGGGACCCTGGTGAACAGAAGGGATGTAGGAGGAGCCTTGACTTGAACGGAGGCTGCGAATCATCATAACATGCACGTTTCCCTCATGTTACATCTCTGCATTGTGCTGCGTGTCACAGTAACTGTCGGCCAGGTGATGGCTCTGTGATGGTCGTAACTACCCACACATGCACATCAAAACATGTGAAATGGGGACCAGTGGCCTGAGACAGCAATGGACACACTCTTAAGAAAGGGCATTATCACTTCCTTTGTTAGCAAAGAGGACAGACAATTCTGTGGAAAAACAAAAACACAATGACTGATAAAAAATGATTCAGAAGAGTCAGATTCTTTAACAGAGGAGACGTTTTAACAATATCTTAACCAATTTATTTTTCTTATATTTTCTTTTTCATGTATGCATAAGAATGCTATGTGATCATATCTACGTCTCAACAAATTTATTTATTTATTTATTTAATGACTGGTAAGGGGATTTTAACCCTTGACTTGGTGTTGTCAGCACCACACTCTCCCAAGTGAGCTAACCGGCCATCCCTATATGGGGATCTGAACCCATGGCCTTGGTGTTATCAGGACCACACTCTCCCAATTGATAAGAAAGCACAGTCATAATTCAATTGGCAGATTCTTTTTTTCTTTCTTGGTAGTACATAAAATAATGGGGCATCTTACCAGTGAAAGCATCTTATTTATTTATTTATTTATTTATTTTGGTAGCTGTCTGGTATGGGGATCCAAACCCTTGACCTTGGTGTTATCAGCACCATGCTTTAAACAACTGAGCTAACTGCCAGCCCTATCCAAAGCATCTTAGAGTGGATGAAATACATGTGGAAGTGGTCAGAGATGTTGCAAGAGTCCCTGCAGTGAGAGGGGAGGATGGCTGTCTGCTGCTTCAGGAAGGACCAGGAGGAGACAATTGCATTTGGCAACTGGAAGGTCACTGTTGTGGAATTCTCTGACTCTGGGTGGGGTTCCTGCTTTCAATGCGTTTGTATCCATCATTCATTCAACGGGTATTAGTCAGGTGCCAGGCACTGTACTTGAAGCACAAAAATGGCACACATAACAATCTCTATCCCTAATAAACACACAGTTCAGAAAGGGGGACAACATACAAAACCCTGATTGTGAAGCACTGGATGGGGTGGTGGGAAGGAGCATGTAAGCCCACCTGGGACGGAGGGAAGAAGGTGTCACGGAGAAGGGCATGTGAGAGCCGAGGTTCCAGGGATGTGGAAGAGTGCCAGGAGGATGAATCAAGGAGTTCCAGGTAGAGGGAGGTATGAGAGGTCTCAGGGATCCATGAACTACTTACTGGTAGTTCAGGGTTACTGGATCCTACAAACTGGGACACCTAGGTGGGGGCAGGTTAGGGTGCACTGGTGGTAGGTGGCCAGATCATAAAGGGCCTGGTAGGCTTTGACCTGGACTTTAGATTTCATTTTCCACACAGTGGGGAGCAGTTGGAGAATTTCTTAAATTTACATTTTAAATTAATTTTTAACTCTTATCAAAATGTGTGTGTGTAGTTTAAAAAAAATAGAAATATAAATGTTTTGATGAAAGATAACAGTCTTCCACCCTACACATTCTCCCCAACCCCAATCCAGAGTTAACATTTAAAAGATTCTTTTTATTTACTTAGTTACTAATATTATGATTTTACAGCTATATTTACTGACTTAGCAGTATTGATGTTATTTCTTGACTTTCTGTTATGGAAGAGGACGTGTTAGCTCCAATTACACAACCCATCCCAACACTCACACACGTACACACACTTCTCATCTTCCCATGGTCCCAATATGTTTCTATCGCAATTTTTGGTTAAATCTAGTTGCCTGTTGCCAATTCCTTCTTGGCATGTCCTTCACTATTCCCGTGATTTCTGGATTCTAACTTCTTTTTTTTTTTTTTTGTCTTTTTTGTGACCGGTAAGGGGATCTCAACCCTTGGCTTGGTGTCGCCCACACCACGCTCAGCCAGGGAGCGCACCGGCCATCCCTATATAGGATCCGAACCTGTGGCGGGAGCGCCACTGTGCTCCCAGTGCTGCACTCTCCCGAGTGCGCCACTGAGTCGGCCCTAACTTCTTTTTTTTTGGTTCATTCCCTTTTTGGGGGGTGGGGGAGCACTTACTCCATGAGCACGCTGGAAAGGTGCAGGACAGGTGCAATTGTTGATACCTTCTATGTGTGTAAATGTCTTTATTCCATCCTTTCAACCCTCATATTAGATTCATATCTTGGTTTGGTACAGAAGTCTAGTTAAATAATTTTCTCCCAGAATTTGGACACCTGGTTTGCTGCTTTGTCTTATAGCTTCTGGTGCTGCTGTTGAGAAGCTTGGTTCGTTCGCTTAGAAAATGCATATTTTAAGAAACAATCTCCCCCCCCCCACCCCCGAGTTCGGAAGTTTATTTTCTTTCTTTTATTTTATTTTATTTTTATTGATTATGCATATTCACCTTTAGCTATTCTAGGTCCTTCACATTTCCGTATAAATTTTAGCATCAACTTGTCAATTTCTGCAAAAAAGGAATAAACAAAAAAACTCCTTGGAGGGCCGGCCTGTGGCTCACTCGGGAGAGTGCGGTGCTGGTAACACCAAGGCCACAGGTTCGGATCCCATATAGGGATGGCCGGTTCGCTCACTGGCTGAGCGTGGTGCTGACAACACCAAGCCAAGGGTTAAGATCCCCTTACGGGTCATCTTTAAAAAAAAAAAAAAAACTCCTTGGAAGAAAAAAAGAAAATGCATTCTGAGGCCTTACTCTTTTCCAGACACTGTGCTGGGGAAATTGCAGCGAACAAAGCAAACAAAAAGCAAGATAAGTAAATGAAGTCAGGTGATCAGTGCTCACTAGAAAAAAAGAGCAGCAAGTATGTGTAGGAGGTGTGCGGTGCACATAGGGGCTTTTTTTCTTAGGGTTTTAGATATGGTGGCCAACCTTATACTGGATACTTTGTATTTGACTTGTTTACTCTCTGGAAGTTTTTAAGGGTCTTTGTCTCCCGTGATGGAAGTTTTATGATAAAAATCTGTGTTGTGCGTTGTAGGTCTTTTTATCTTATTTTCTTACCTTCTTGTCTTGAGATAATTGTAGAGTCACATGCAGTTTTAAGAAATAATACAGAGACCTTATATATACCCTTCAGGCTGTTTGCCCAGATGGTTACATCTTTTGTACATATTTGTGGGGTACAGTGTGTTGTTTCAGTAACATCTTGAATAGCTGTAGTACAGCATCACAACCAGGAAGTTCACATGGATACAATCTACCAACTTTATTCAGGTTTTGCGGGTCGCTGCATACTCATTTATTGGGGTGGGGGGTCCATGCGATTTTGTCACCATGTACATTCCCACCACAGTCGAGGTACAGAACAGTTCCATCATGCAGGATTCCTGGTGCTGCCCTCGTATAGCCACAGCCACTTTTCTTTCCCCGCCTCTCCCTGACCCCTGGTGGCCACTGATCTGTTCTCCACCTTTACGATTTTGTCCAAGTCTTTTTTCATTCATTCTTCTGGGCTCTCAGCAGCCCCTCTTGCCCGCAAACTCTCATATTCTTCAGGTCTTAGAAATTTTCATTCCTCTCCTCTTTCTCTCCTTTTTTTCCTCCCTCCCTCCCTTCTTTCTTCTCTTTGGGATAACGCAAATTTATCATAAACTTTTTCTTTATAGTTTTCTCTTTCAAAACCCCTAATGATTGGATGTTGGACTTCCAGGACTAATCTCCTAATTCTTAACACCTTTTGAAGCCTGTTGCCCATTTCTTTGATTTTTGTTCTGTTCTGGAGTAGCTCCTCAGCTCTTCTTTTGAATTTTTGTGGCTTTTGTATTTTTTAATTTCTACAAGCTCCATTTTGTGCTTGCTTTGTATTGTGTGCTGTTCTTGTTTCATGACACAGTGTTTTTTCTTTTCTCGATTCAGTGCTGATTATTGCTTTTTGAGGCTTTTGTTTATGCTTCTCATTTTGTCCTGGTTTTCTCCCTCATACTTTTTCCCCTCCTGTTTGTTTTGGTTTGTTTTTTCCTATTGAAGCCTTTGTGGCTCTCATAACAGCACGCTCTAACCAACTGAGGTAACTGGCCAACCCAATCTGTGGCTGTCTTAAATGCAAACAGGGAAAAAGAGCTTATTGGAAGCGCTCTCTCTCTCTCTCTTTGGGGTGGGGGAGAGGTGTGGGGAAGAGCTCAGACAGAGGGGAAGGGGCGTTCTGTTTGTTTATCTCTATCTGCTGGGGCTGGCAGGTTAGTCCTTGGTTCAGGTAACACCAAGATCTAGGGTTCGTTCCATATACAGCCGGCTGCCAAAAAGAGAAAAGAGGGAAAAAAGCAGTTCTTCCGTATGGGCCAGCCTCCAAAAAAAAAAAAAAGTTTTATCTGCTGGTCTTTTCTCTGATGCTTAGTTTCTCTAGAGAAGAATCATATCAATACCTGTGTTGTGGGGGTGTACATGTGGCTGCTGGAATTCTGGGAGTGGGCTTAGAGAGGGGCTGAGTGGTCTCACTGTTGAGCATAATATTCATCCTTTCTGTTTTCAGCCTCAGCTTCCCGTCTGCCCTCAGCTGAGCCTAGGGTCCCTGAGTCCAGAAGGTCACTTCTCATATTCTCCAAGATTAAGTCAGCTTCCTCTTGTGCAGGCTGGGGAGGGACACTTGGCAGCCACATGGAATGGGATACAGACTTCCAGCAAGTTGTGTTTTCAGCTCCAGCCTCACGCTTTGTTCTGCTGTACTTTGAGTCTTTAGTGCCTGAGGCTTTCTGAGCTTCTGTGGTGCACATGGCTTATTTCTTATCGGGATCCCTTACTTTAGCTACTTAGGTTTCTCCTTCCTCCATTGACTGATACAGTTCCCACTCCTGTGCTGACATTTAGTGGGCTTTTGGGAAGGCCTGTAGATATGTGTGTTCAGTGTGCCATGATGAACCAGAGAGCCACTGAGGGATTTTGTCTAGGAAAGTTTTTTACATCCCTCCAGGGGTGATGTGGAGAATCCACTGGAAAGGGGTGTGGAGACAGGAGGCCAGTGCATTACAGTGGAGGCGAGGGGTGATGAGTGTCCAAGCCAGGGCTGTGGCCACAGAGAAGGAGGGAGGAAATGGCAAGGAAGCAGGATGAAAAGGATCTTAGGAGGAGAGAGGGAAGAATCAGGATGCCACCTCAGTGTCTTACTTAGGGCAAGGTGGCCAGTTGTCCCTTCAGTGAGATAAGGGATGCAGTCAGTGACCCCAGGTGGGAGCAGCCAGCAGGTAGGTGGATATAAGCAAGTGAGCAAAGCTAGTGGATCTTGCTGCAGATCTCTGCTGGTTGCGTGATTGCAGAAGCCAGTGGCATAAATGAGATTATCCAGCTAGTAAGGAAGGAGGAGGGAAGGGCGGAGAGGGAAGACAGTGGGCAGCACAGAGATGAAAGGATTAGTCTCTGTCCTCCAGGGGAGATGCTTAAGTGATTGTCAGCCCAGTCCTTTCACACCAGCCACTGGCATTGGGGGCCATTCAGGCTTGGATGCTGGGCAGCAGCCTTTGAACCCACAGGTTCCCAAGAGCTGTTCATCTAAGCTTAGCCACCCCCATCCCGGAGCCTGGGGCAGGGCTGCCCTGCTCACTTGCAGCTGTTCATGGACAGCTGATGGGATGTCCCTGGGATTTCCTTCTCCTGGGCAGCTCAGGATCAAAGAGCGTGGGTGGTGGCAATTACCCCTCTGCCTTGGGGTCACATGGACATCCAGGTCAGAGTCTGGGTGTGGTGTGCTTTCCTCTCCCCAACAGGCACAAGCAGCATCCACTCAGGTCTAGCTCTGGGAGGCAGATCTCAATGTTCTTAAATGTTAGGATGGGTGGCTAGCCTCAAATCTGACGCCTAGAAAAGGCTTATCCCAGAGTCCTCTGGCTGCATCTACCCTGGCAGACCTGCCTGAATGTCAGAGCAGGCATTAGTGAATGCATGAGCTTCACTAAGCCCTTTCCGTGCTTCTGTCACTGAATCTATACAACTTTATGAGATGGGAATGTACTGAACCCATTTTATAGATGAGGAAACTGAGGCTCAGAGAAGTTAGGTGACTTGCCTAAAGCGGAGTCTGTACTCCCGGGTTAGAACCCTGAATTTATGCTGGCCATTGGCTGTGTCCCTGTCCTGTGAGAGACCACCCCCAAAAACCTGCCATACTTTGGCTTGTGTGTGTGCATGTGCCACTGATGTCCCCTCCCTGTTTCTGAGTTCTTGTATACTCCCCTAGAGACCACAGGAATTCTGATGAATTAATCGCATCACTTTATCAAGGAGGCACTTACAAAAATTGCAAGGCAAGGCCACCAGCCTGGTTTTGCTGGCAGCCAGCCGCTGAGGCCATAAAACAAATTGGAAGGAACAAAAATAAATAAATAAAATTAGAACTCTCTCTCTCTCATACACACACACAAACACATGCAGGGTCAAGAGCTGCTCAAGACTTGCTGTTTGCACTCAGTTCTCTTGTCCTGGAAGAGTACCAGTGCTAAATCCACATGTCTTGACACACACACATCCCCTTTTCCCCCAGCAACCTCCTGTGACAGGCTGGCCATGCAACTGTGAGCAGGGCACGGGGAAAGTGACAGTGTGCAAGCCACATCCCAAGGCAGCACCAGGTGCTCACTGCAAGGCAGCTCAGAGCAGACTCTGGAACTGACTGCCTGGGTTCACGTCCTGCTCTCCCTCTGTAAGATGGAGAAAATATGTTTATTTCCACGGTTGTTGGGAGCATTAGAGACTCAATATATGTAAAGCAGAACTGTAGCTGCTCCATAAAAAACACTTGCTGGGTTAGCCCTCAGTGTGCACTGGGCACCTACTGTGTGCACTTGGACCGGGTAGAGGAGACAGACAGTTACAACACAGGCGATGGAGGCGGCAGAGGTTGTCAGCCCGGAGAAGGAGCACCTCCCCAGGTGGCACCTGGAGATGTGGCAGGCCGAGCGAGGGGCTTGTTCTGAGCCAGGAGCCAAGGTCTGGAAGCCCAGGAGGTTACCGAGTTCCAGGAATCAATAATTATGCAGAGTGACTGGGGATGAGGGCAGGACCAGATTCTAAGGAGCCTTCTAAGCTGTGCTAAAATGTGGATGAATTAGTTTATGTATGTGTTTTTTCCTGTTTATCTTTTTGATTTTACCGTGTTTATGTGAATATTGAAATTATTTCCCAAGAAGCCTCACAAGCCAGAGTGCTGTAAGAAATGGTTAGGATTAGATAAAAGATGTGAAGGGCCCGGGGGTCTTCATCCCTTCCCCTCGTGTAACCTGCCCTCCTGCACAGAAGGTGACCTCCAGCTCCCTCCCTGCAAGGAGTGGGGAAATATGACAGGGAGAAAGGTGATGCCAGCTGGGCTTGAGGGAGAGAGAGGAATAGAATAGTCACCTGTCACCTGTGGAGAGGCTCTGGGGACATCAGTTTCCTCACCTGTGAAAATGGGGACAAGAACACTGAGCTGTTGTGAGTACTCAATACAATTGGGCACGTTGTAATGGGGAGTCGATAATTTTACTACTCGGAAGCACTTTGTAGTGGTGGAACATGGTCCATGCCTGTTCCCAGAAAATCGAGTAGTAAGTGGTTTCCAGATCCTACATGGGGAGGCTGTGGCCCAAGGACACTCTCCTGCCCTACTGGCCCCCACACTACCTCAGCTGCTGGTTGGCAACAGGCCTGATCTTGAGGGGTGGCATTTTTATTTCCCCAAGCTGCTTGGGAGATGCAGGTGTGGCCCCAGATCTCTGTGTGGCCTTGGGTAACTCACTTCAGCTCCCTGAGTCTCAGTTTCTTGGTCTGTATGCTGGGGCACTGATGTGCCTGCCTCAGAGGGCTGTGAGGATCAAGGCAGCTGGTGCAGATTATGCACGTAGCAGGTGCACAGTAAATCTTAGCTGTTACTACCGTGAACTGGATGGGGTTAGGTGTAGGGAACTCAGCGGATAGACAGGCCTCAAACTTCTCCCTGCTCCCTCAGGAGGTGGGTGTCTGGGTGGGCCTGGGAGGATAGATTTGTTCTGGTTCAGATATTCTGTTCTGAAAACCACAGGCTCAGGCAGACTCCCTGACTTTGGAACAGGAACCAAAGAGGCAAAATAACTACGAAACAGCCCTTTGCCATGCTGCTGTCTTTCATCTGTACCTTCCCACTTTCTTTACCCTCGCCCCCTCCTTGCCCTTCCTTCCACCACCAGGCAAGTTATAGGTGTGCAGCACAGACTAGTGAAATAAGTGTGGACAGACTAGAGTGTGTAGGCTGGATGCTATGCCCCCATATTAGAAGGGCAGCCACAGCCTCTGACTAGACCATAAACCCTCCCAGGAAGGGGCACCGAAAAGAGAAAGAGACCTCCCCAGAGCATTTGAAGGTCAGTTCCACCTCATTAAGACCCGCATGTTTATATTGCACAGAAACTCTTGTACAGCTCGGGTTTCTCATCTGTAAAATGGGGTAGTATTAGCACCCACATCGCGAATTGCTGTGAGGAAGGATTCAGTAGATCGTTCATCCAGCACATTCTTCTTGCCTCCCTGTGTGTGGCGGGTCTTCTCTGAGTGCTGCTGCAGGCTGGGGAGCGCGGCACGAGCTCTTGCCTCATGGGGCTCACACACAGACTACTGGCAGCATGGGGTCAGGTTCGTGGTAGCCATTATTATAACCATTTAAGGGGTGACCTGAAAAATAAATCACACATTCCCTCTGCCGTAATGGATTATGCTTATAAAATGAATACCTTGCATTGACTAGCACTTTACCATTTTTAAAGCAATGTTCCACACAAGGTCTTCTTGCTTAATCCTTTGTTAGTTGATATCACAGTTTTGCAGATAAGAAAATTGAGACTAATGGGATTTCCTCAAGGTCAGCAAAGATGGGTGGCTGGGGCTCCCCAGTGGGTGACAGAGTCCAGGTTTTGATCCCTGTGGGCTCAGAGTTTCCCAGAAGCTTTTCCCACATGCTGGGGGCTCCAGGCTGGAGGCCAGGGGGGCCAGTGGTGGTGATCTGCATTGTTCTGTCAGCACAGGGGGCGTTCTCTTCCTGGGATAAATGCCAGCCCAATGAGTTTTGATAACCTAGCCCAATGGTGGCTTCAAAAATGATGGGTGACCATTCTCAGGGGAGTATTTATCCAAGTGGCTGCCTGGCCTGCTCAGACCTGTGAACTGGAGTCTCTGTGTGGAAGAGAGCTGGAAACAACCTGACAAGCACCTCCGAGGGCCTGCTTTGAGATCCACCACCCCATGGGACCCTTGGAGTGGGGAGACTTGTAGGTCCGGCTAATTAGTCCTCATCCAGCCTTTCAGCAGCGGGTTGGGCCCTGGACACGGGCACCTGGCAACCCTCTCTGTGTCTGGTTTCAGGGAACATCGAATACAGCTGCCCAGCCACCAATGAATGCGAGATCACGAAACGGAGGCGCAAGTCCTGCCAGGCCTGCCGCTTCATGAAATGCCTCAAAGTGGGGATGCTGAAGGAAGGTAAGGGCCTGCGGCCAGGCCGGGGTCAGGGCGAAGCTCTTCTCACTGGGAGTTTCAGGCCCCTGAGAGATGCCCCCAAGCTGTGGACCATCCCCAGGGGCAGCGCACGTGAGCAGCTTCCTAGAAGTCCCTCTTGCATGGGTGTAAGACCCCCCACCCAGGGTGCCCATCTGTTCCCACACCCTGAAAGCCGCCTTCCAGCCACAGCTCCGAGGTAGTTGGAAATTCTCTATTACGGATCCTTCGGGTACTCCTGACCCCACTTGGGCCCTAGGCAGGTGGCTTGGCACTCTGGGAAAGCCCTCCTTTGGGGCAAGCCCCCTCTCCACCCTGGAAGGTGTAGGCTTGAGAAGCTGTTTTACCCCCCAGTGCCTCTAAGAATTTGGAGGTGAAAAAGGCAGAGACATTAAGGCCCAGAATGGTAAATCAGGTACTCCACACCTGCAAAGAAGGGCCTTTGTTTTCCAGCAGGTAGACAGAACAGAGCTCTCTCCTTGAGAATGCTTTCCCTTCCCTGCTCTACCGCCATCCTCTCCCTTCCCTTTCTCTCCCTGTCGTGTCTCTTTCTCCTCTAGAGCTGCACCGTCCAGTATGGCAGCTAGAGCCACACGTGGCTCAACTGAGACCTGTCCTCAGTGTGTAAACCACATGCTGGATTTTGAAGACTTCATGAACGATAAAAGGCAGTGTAAAATATGGTAGTGATAATTTTTAAAAAATTGATTGAATGCAGAAATGATAATATTCTGGATATATTGGGTTAACTGAGACACATGAAGTTAACATCACATGCTTCTTTTGACCTTTAATGTGGCTGCTAGGAAGTTAAAGTGACATGTGGCTCATTATTGGGACAACTGCTCTAGGTCTTCTCCTTCCTCACTTTCCCTATTGATCTGCTCGGTTTGATGATCCTCGTGTTGGGGATGGAGTGTTGTGTGCGCGCGTGCAGGCGTGTGGGAAGCCAATAGAAGTTCTTAGAGATCAGCTTTCATGCTTCTGGGCCCCAGGATTTTTCTAGAAGTTGAAAGAAGCAGGAAAAGAGGTGTGTGGGGATGATCGGGAGGGGCCCAGCAGAGAAAAGGAATGGGGCAGGTCTCCCTCACTGGGACGGGGAGGGGCTGGGAGTGGGCATCGGGAAGCCCAGCTCACCCTTTAGGAGCCCAGGGCACTGCTCCCGCCCCCTCTCCCAGCACCCTCTGGGGTAGAGGGCTCAAATATAAGATGCTTTGTCAATAGGACAACTTAGAGCTTTGTGTGTTGTGGAAATTGGAGCCTTCCCCTTCCATTTCCCATTCCCGGTCCCCTCATTTCATCTCAGTTAAGCCCTGCATCTGTGCCTGTAAAACAGAAGCTCTTGAAGCAGGTCCTCAACTACCCCTTGTGTGTTTGTAGCACGTTGGCCTTTAAAATGCATTTCTCATTAGTCGCTTCATTTAACCCCTTTGCTCTAGGCACATGCCAGCTGAAGAAACAGCTCTCTCTTTAGGTTAAAATGGGCTGTAATTGGACCTGCACTGTATGTTGGTTCATTTTGACTCACAGTTTTGGTCTTGTCCCTGTGTAGGGTGTGACTCAAGCTAGTGGCTGAACCTGGTCCCCTGACTCCTACATCAGGCTCTGTTTGCTCTTTCAGAGCCTTTTGGTGTTCACAGATGGGGAAACTGAGGCACAAAGGCCCACAGAAGCACGCCTTAGCGCTGGTCTCTTGACTTCCCTCTGCATGCCACCGGGAGCATGAGCGTTTCAAAGCCTAGGCTCCTTCCTCTCAAGTCCACGAGACACAGCTGCCACTGTGTTCTGGGAATCTGAGTGTGAGGACATCAGGTCCACCTGGGGACGGAGGCAGCTATCCAGTTGCCTCTCCTGGCTGGAGTGTGCAGCCTCGCTGCTTATTTCACAGCATCTAAGGAACTTAGAGCAGAAAGAAGCTTCCTAGTTATCAACGTACCCCTGAATGTTAAGGGTGCCAATTGAACTGTGCCAGGGTTGGGGTGAAATGATGCTCCCACCTCAGTCACACGCTGGGCTGGTTCGCTGGCTCAAGGGGAGCTGTAGCTTCCCTTTCTCCTGCTGTGTCTGCCCGCCGGGGACGGGGGAGGGTGGAGAGGAGGCCAGCACTCAAAATTCCTGGGCCATCTTGCAGTGCTGAACAGAGTGTCTATAGGGGCTACCTAGTACTGGGAAGAGAGTGGGAGTACTTTCTAGTGGTTTCCAGAAAGAGGGACATGATCAGGGGGACCCACTGAGGGCAGGGCAGGGAGTGGCCAAGTGCACAGTCGATCAGTAGCAGTAGCTGGGGCATGTGGGCAGGCACTTGTAAGAGAAGTGAGATGGATGCTGCATGTCCCAGGATGAGGGCATGGGGGTACTGGGAGCATGTGGCAGGCATGCAGAGGGAGCCCCAGTGTTGACCAGCCCTGGCCGTAAGTAGCCCTGCAGTTGATGGCCCCTGTCAAGAGTGGCAGCCAGCCATCCCAGGCTGCTGGTGGGGGCCAGGCAGATGTGCCGGGTCCTAAGAGGTCCTTTAAGAGCTCTGCTTGAAGGAGGAAGGGACAGTCCCTGAACACTCCCCTCCTCCCACTCCCCATCATTACCAGCAGGACTAAATCCAAGGGGAAAGATGACACAAAGGCTCCTGAGAGCCCCTCTGTTTAGTGTCTGTCCCCAGCAGAGCCTGGGTGAGATCCTGGGATCTGAAGCTCCGTGGAGACTGGCCCCCTTAGGAGGAGCGTGCCTCATTCAGGAGCCTGGGTCCCTGCCAGGCAGGGGCTCTTGGCAGCTGCCGAGGCTCCTGCTTTTGTTTGGGTGCCCCTCCTGGCTCTGCGTGCAGAGCCCGAGCCTCTGGGACCAGCTTGGGCTGCCTGCCTCCCTCTATCTTCCCTTAGACTCTGATTTGACTCTTAAAGGCAAACTTCCCTTCCCCCTTCCCCGGACTGTTCCCCAACTTTAGGGCTTTAGAGTCTTATAGTGGGCCTTGAGCGGGCTTTGGGGGGCCAGAGTCTCAGGAGTCTTGGAAAGGAGAGAATACATCCCGCCTGCCCTCTTCCTCCCCTCACCTACACATCTGAACACTCTTCCTTCTTCTACCCAGCAGCTCTCTGTGCCTTTCCTAATTTTTCCTCTAAGTAAAATAATCTGAGAGACTGCTTCGTGATTTGGGGGTCCCAGCATCTGCCAAGGAAAAGGTCAGATGTGTGGCTTCCCTGGCTCACCCTGTCCCTTGAGGCTGCTGTCGGCTCAGATTCTGAGCTTACTGGATTTGTCAAATGGTTGGGGACCGGTTCTGTGCCTCTTCCTTGTGCCTTCCCCCTGCACTGCCTGGGGACATGCAGAGCAGGCTGTGGAATGCAGGCCATGTCCGAAGGCCTGTCTTGCTTTAAGCAAATCCAGTGTGTGGAAGTGTGTGTTTTCAGGGAAAAATGTAATTATTCTCTTCGTGAAAAACTGCATACAAAATCTGAGCCAGGTTAGGAGTGGGTGCTGTGTTCTTCTCCTGGTGCTCAGGTATTCCTGCCATGTAATATTATTTCTTACCTGGACCCATTTGCCTCCATTCCTTCACCTGTAGAGCAGGGGTGTTGATACCTGCTCTCCATCACCAGGTCAGGGTGGGGACCCAATGGGACAAATCCTCTTGGCAAAACCCATTGTGACATTGCTTTGAGATGTCTCCTCCCTGGGTACATTAAAATAGTCTTTGATTCAAAGGTAGTCTCACACCCAACATTCCTGCAGCCTGCCCATTGTGTCCAGGCACCCTGCTTTTCTTCCTGGATTTGCTGGTGGGAATCTTAGAGGGGACATTGCCTTGGGCTGGTCCCCTCTCTGGGTTCTAGAATCAGGATGTTCGCCTAGTAGGTGGCTCTTGTAGCCTGGCCAAGGCGTGGACTGACCCAGCCTCTAGTCTGGAAGAACTCTGGAACGCCACTTGCTGCATGTCGGAGGGCACTCCCCACGTCTTCAGTACACCCTGGGATTTCAGCACCTCTCCCTAGACAGCCTTTCCCTGCAGACGTCCCCTTCTCACCTCACCTCACTTCACTTCCCTCAAGCCGCTGGCTTCCCAGGCCTGCTCCCTTTCCTCCCCCGCTCAGCATCTGCCCGCCTTTCCGCAAGTGTTTTCTAAAAGATCCTTGATTCCAGCGAAAGCCAGGCTGACATCCATGCGGTGAGCTCTGGCTCTCACTTTGCGCTTGTGGGGAAGGCTGAGGCTCCTCGGGGGATTCTGGGTAATTGGGTTAGTGGCCAGCTCATGTCAGGAAATNCCCTTGAGGCTGCTGTCGGCTCAGATTCTGAGCTTACTGGATTTGTCAAATGGTTGGGGACTGGTTCTGTGCCTCTTCCTTGTGCCTTCCCCCTGCACTGCCTGGGGACATGCAGAGCAGGCTGTGGAATGCAGGCCACGTCCAAAGGCCTGTCTTGCTTTAAGCAAATCCAATGTGTGGAAGTGTGTGTTTTCAGGGAAAAATGTAATTATTCTCTTCGTGAAAAACTGCATACAAAATCTGAGCCAGGTTAGGAGTGGGTGCTGTGTTCTTCTCCTGGTGCTCAGGTATTCCTGCCATGTAATATTATTTCTTACCTGGACCCATTTGCCTCCATTCCTTCACCTGTAGAGCAGGGGTGTTGATACCTGCTGTCCATCACCAGGTCAGGGTGGGGACCCAATGGGACAAATCCTCTTGGCAAAACCCATTGTGACATTGCTTTGAGATGTCTGCTCCCTGGGTACATTAAAATAGTCTTTGATTCAAAGGTAGTCTCACTTACACCCAACATTCCTACAGCCTGCCCATTGTGTCCAGGCACCCTGCTTTTCTTCCTGGATTTGCTGGTGGGAATCTTAGAGGGGACATTGCCTTGAGCTGGTCCCCTCTCTGGGTTCTAGAATCAGGATGAAATGTTCGCCTAGTAGGTGGCTCTTGTAGCCTGGCCAAGGTGTGGACTGACCCAGCCTCTAGTCTGGAAGAACCCTGGAACACCACTTGCTGCATGTCGGAGGGCACTCCCCACGTCTTCAGTACACCCTGGGATTTCAGCAGCTCTCCCTAGACAGCCTTTCCCTGCAGACGTCCCCTTCTCACCTCACTTCACTTCCCTCAAGCCGCTGGCTTCCCAGGCCTGCTCCCTTTCCTCCCCCGCTCAGCATCTGCCCGCCTTTCCCCAAGTGTTTTCTAAAAGATCCTTGATTCGGGCCGGCCCGGTGGCACACTGCTACAGTGCGCCGCTTGGGAGCGTGGCGGCGCTCCTGCCGAGGGTTCGGATCCCACATACAGACCGGTTCCTGCTCACTGGCTGAGCGAGGGGCGGGCGCAGCACCAAGGGTTGCGATCCCGTTGCCGGTCCCGGTCCGGTACGGGCGCGACACTGAGGGTTGTGGTCCATTGCCGGACACGAAAAAAGACAAAAAAGGGGGAAAAAAAAAAAATATAAAAGATCCTTGATTCCAGCGAAAGCCAGGCTGACATCCATGCGGTGAGCTCTGGCTCTCACTTTGCGCTTGTGGGGGCGGCTGAGGCTCCTCGGGGGATTCTGGGTAATTGGGTTAGTGGCCAGCTCATGTCAGGAAATTAAAAGGAGGCCCTGATCAGGTTGCCCCTACCTGGGATTTAATGGCTTTGCATTTATAGAGTGTTCTGCCTCTAGCCCATGCCAGAAATTCCACTTTTCTGGCCCTGTGAATGAAGAAAGAGAATGAGAGATGACTTGCCTTTAAAATTCCTTTTCTTTTCCAAGATACATTAGTGTTTTGAAACAACCAACTTTGTAGCACTTCAGAGAATAGTACTGAACTGCAGCCTGAGAACTCTAATGTATGTTTGTATCCCTCTTTCCATTCCATCACACATGCACACACACATCTGACAGCTCCCAAGATCTTTCACGTGTCCTGAAGCCTCTGGGCCGCTCAGGCCCAATGACCTCTGGTGGGGGAAGTGTTGATTGAATGAAGACATAGATGATCTTGTCTGTGTTGAATCCTTATTACTGTTCACCCAGGGCTTTCAGGGCCTTGGATAATAGGTTCGGTGGTCATGTAGACCCAGTAAAACACCAGCTGCACCGCCCATCGTCTCCTTGGGCAAGTTACTTAAACTCTGTAAACCTCTTTTTCCTCCTCTGTAAAGTGGGAATAATAACAGTGGCTATTTTCATCTTGCTACTGATCTTCGGGAAAAGACCCTAGGGTTGTATCACAGAGTC
>NW_007727628.1:202820-204596 GCF_000696425.1 Galeopterus variegatus
TCCTGAAGCCTCTGGGCCGCTCAGGCCCAATGACCTCTGGTGGGGGAAGTGTTGATTGAATGAAGACCTAGATGATCTTGTCTGTGTTGAATCCTTATTACTGTTCACCCAGGGCTTTCAGGGCCTTGGATAATAGGTTCGGTGGTCATGTAGACCCAGTAAAACACCAGCTTCACCGCCCATCGTCTCCTTGGGCAAGTTACTTAAACTCTGTAAACCTCTTTTTCCTCCTCTGTAAAGTGGGAATAATAACTGGCTATTTTCATCTTGCTACTGATCTTCGGGAAAAGACCCTAGGGTTGTATCACAGAGTCTGATATTGATCATTGATTCGAAATATTCTTCATCATGTTGTAAAATAGATTTTCTTCTGTGATCCAGAAGGCAGTTTTGAATCTCCCATAGACTCTCTCCTCTCTCTTTGGTTGATGATTTTGCTTCGCAAAATGGGAATCTTCTTACCCTCCCACGATTGGATCCACAAACTACCCATTTGTGTGTCTGTGTCTCCTGCCTTGGTTCCTGCTAGAGTAGTTTCGGCTCCTATCAAAGCCAGTCGTCCCTCTGTGCTCTGAATCTCTCTCCTCTTTATCAAGGACGTCACTTCTATAGTATCTTCTCTGCTTCCAGCATCTTCAAATTCTTCTTCACTACTGCGTCATTTTCATCAGTATGCAAGCATACTTTTGTTCTCTCATTATAAAAACAAAATTAAATTTTAAAAACCCACACCTGTATTTTGACAATTTAGCTCCATCCAGATGACTGCTACCTTACCCTGCTCTCTTTCTCAACAAAACTTCTACAAAGAGTCAACAGCACTTGCTCTAGTCACTTCCTTACCCCACTCTTTCTTTCTTTCTTTTTTTTTTTTAAAGATGACGGGTAAGGGGATCTTAACCCTTGACTAGATGTTGTCAGCACCACACTCTCCCAAGTGAGCCACGGGCAGGCCCCACCCCACTCGTTTTTTTAAAAAATTTCTTTAAAAAGTAAACCCTTAATAGATCCAGAAAACTGTTTATAGTATATTAAGTAGGATAAGACTAAGCTTCTATAACAAAGAAACTCTCCCATACTCCTCTCAAAAAAACAAACCAAACAAAACCAGAAACAACCCAGAAGCTTAACAAGCAGGAGAGAAGTTTAGTTCTCTCTCATTTCCCACGTAACACTCCAAGGGTCGCAGGTGATCCAGGACTCGTTGGCAGCTCTGCCACTTGTGGACCCTCGGTTCTTTTCCTTATAGTTTGTGCTTTTATGTCATTTAAAAGTCTTTTCCTAACCTGCTGTGGTGACGATGTTTTCCTGATCGGTCTTACACATTTGGTTTTTCATCCTCCGGAGTTGACTTTTGAGTTTGAGGGGCAGGTCTTTCCTCAGTCTGCTGCAGTCAGCCTTCCCTCCTGACCACACCCTAGAGACTGCACCCTCCGCTGCCTTGGAGATGCCAAACCTCGTACGTCTCTGTCCTCAGCACACTCGTCCTCTCAGTGGTGTTCCAGACAGTTAGCCAGTCCTCCTGGCGCCCTTTTGCCCTTGGCTTCTCTGGCACTGTGCTTGCCTGGTTTTCCCCTTACCTCTCTGACCATGATTTTTACTTTTTAGTCTTTGCAGATCTGCCTTTTCCCAATCTTTACAGTTATCAGGGTCTTGGAACCAGGATCTCTTTTTCACATACACCTGCAGGTGATCTCTCTTCTAGATGAAAGACCTAGATACAGATGACTCTCAAGCTTAGACCACCAGCCCAGCCCCTTCCCTAGATATTTTATT
>NW_007727628.1:204821-212399 GCF_000696425.1 Galeopterus variegatus
ATCTCTCTTCTAGATGAAAGACCTAGATACAGATGACTCTCAAGCTTAGACCACCAGCCCAGCCCCTTCCCTAGATATTTTATTTTTTTTTTATTTATTTTTTTTTTTAAAGATGACCGGTAAGGGGATCTTAACCCTTGACTTGGTGTTGTCAGCACCACGCTCAGCCAGTGAGCGAACCGGCCATCCCTATATGGGATCCGAACCCGGGGCCTTGGTGTTATCAGCACCGCACTCTCCCGAGTGAGCCACGGGCCGGCCCTTCCCTAGATATTTTAGACTTCAGTATTTAACTGCCCTCTGGCCTCTCCGCTTGGGTCCTTTATGAGGCATCACGGGTTACACGTGTCTAGAGAGGAACTCTAGGTTTGGGCCACCCCTCTTCCACCATTCCGGATCTTCCCTATCTCAGAAATGTGCTGCTGTTCACGCATTGCTCAAGTGAAACCTAGAAGTCATCCTTGACTCCTCCTAGGGCAATGTCCAAATGTATAGCAGATTCTCCTACTTTTCTTCATCTTCATGGTCCACAGAAGCACCATCTTTCTCCTGGACCATTGCAACAATTTCCTGACTGGACTTCTGATTCCACTCTTGGTCCTGTGTCATCTAATCTCTACAGCAGCCAGAGTGATCTTCTGAAAGCACTAATGAGATTCTGCCGTTTCCTTTACATCATTCAGTGGCTCTCCAGTGCACTCAGAATAAAATCCAGCCACTTTACTCTGGTCTTCCAGACCCCGCTTGGCTGGTCTCACCCCACCACCTCTTCAGTGTCATCTCAACCATCCCGTCTCCTCACTCTCAGCCGCCTACTCCAGCCTCACTCTTACTTTTGATTCTCATGCATGACAAACTCTTTCCCGCCTTAGTACTTTCAGGCCATCCCCTTGCCTGGAATGCTCTCCCCAGGGCTGGCTCCTTCTCGTCCTTCTGGCCTCAAATGTCATCTTCTCAGAAAGGCATCCCTTTCCACTCCACTGCTGTGGCATCCCCTAGTCTGTTTCTCCATTGAACTTCTCCCATTCTGAAAGTATCTGATTTATCTATTTGTTTGTTTGTGTACTTGTTTACTGTGGCAGCCTCTGGTACACCGTTATTCAGAGTTCAGGCTCCAGGATGGCAAATTGCCTCAAGTTGGATTGTCAGCTCCAGGATAGAGAGTGGCTGTCCACAGTGCATGATGGAAAGACCTGGGATCAGCAGTCAAGAGTGCCGTGATTGGTTAGCAATGTCTGCCACAGATGAGGACATGGAAGGCAGAGGCACAGGTGACGGATACTCAACATGCCTGATCTGGTCCAACTGAGTTGAAATGATTTTCCCAAGGCTGCACAGCTAGTAAATGACAGAGCTAGATGCAATCTAGTCTCATTGGTTATGTGGAAATTTCTTCTGAGAATCCCATTCCATCCTCAGTGCGGATGCCTTGGCCGGTAGCAAAGCCTGTAGCCCTTCGTCAAGGGGCAAAAGAGGAAGGGAAAGGAAAGGGAAGCCAGACTGAAATAAGTTTTCCCTCTCAGGGATCCAGTTTCAGATATTTCTTGGCAATTGGGAATGGAGAGATAGCACAGGCTTGTCAAAACTTCATTGGGGACATGGTGCCCTGAGTGGGAAGGGTCCAAAGGAGAACATCATGAGAGTCGACACCTCTTTAATTGGCCGAACACTGAGGCCTCATCACTGCTACCCTTTTACCCATCGTGGTGCCCAGACCCCACAGAATGGTTGCATGTGTGTTTATTCACCTACAAGGCTCTCTCTCTCAGCTATTAGTAAGTCAGATGTGAGATGTGTCACTAGCATAAGAGGTAGCCCAAATAGCCATTGTGTCTGAGGCAGCAAGGCAAGCTCACCTGTCACCCAGAAGCCCTGCAGGACAGGTGGCTGAAGGAAGCTCAGTGTGTGCAGGGGTGCAGCTGATCAGTTAGGGCATCACACAGGGCTGGGGTGCCCCTCAGCATCCCACACAACCCCCAGCTTCTGGGCCCTCGGGAGCGCAGCGTACCCACATGACCTTTTGGGTGGTTTTCTCCTCCTTCTGGAGATGAATAAGCTATTGTTTGGTAGAACTTATGGGCAAAGAGTCAACCCCCAAGTCGTCTGGGAAGAACATTGGTCAGATAAAAATGTTGAATAAAGTAAGTTTTGCACAGTGCTCTCCAGACCTGGCATGTGATCAGAATCACTAGAAGAGCTTTGAAAAAATATTCATTCCTGGACATCTTCCCAGAACCACTGACTCAGAACCTCTATGGGGTAAGTCCTCAAAGTCTGTACTGTTGAAAGGCTTTCCAGAGCATTTGAATGATCATACAGGACTGGTAGTTGCAAGGTCAAGGCAAAGGGGTAGGACTTGGAGATCTGTAAATCAAGATTTAGATCCTTCCTCTGACATTTCTGACTGTGTGATCCTGAGCAAGTCACTTGACCTTTCTGAGCCTCAGTTTTCACATGGGACTAATAATAACTGTATATTCTCCCTCCTTAACATGATTGTGCAGCTCAAATGAGATATGGGTATGAAATAACTTGGTAAACTGTGAAGCACTGCACAAATGCCAATCTGTTTATATCATTAACCAACCAACCTGTGTGATCCTGAGCAAGTCACTTGACCTTTCTGAGCCTCAGTTTTCACATGGGACTAATATAATAACTGTATATTCTCCCTCCTTAACATGATTGTGCAGCTCAAATGAGATATGGGTATGAAATAACTTTGTAAACTGTGAAGCACTGCACAAATGCCAATCTGTTTATATCATTAACCAACCAAGGATATTATATTTGTGGTGGTGGGGGGCGTGGTTGTGGATAAGTGAAAGAAAAAGGTCTTGACCTTGAAAACCTTGCAACATCAGCAGGGATTCTGCCTTTAGACCTGGGCAGTTGCTCTTGGAAGAAGCGCACTGGCTTGGAGCTTTCCCCCTCCTGCCCTGTCTTAACCTTTCCTATGGGAAGACAAGTGTGATGGGGACGCACCCAGGACAGGCTCGAGGCCAGGTGCAGGCCATGCTTTGCGGAGCTTTAGCTGGTTATTTTTAGTGCCTGGGTATAAAAGAAAGAAACTTAAACCGGCCCCCACTGCTGCTGTCCCTGCACACTCGGCTATTTTTACTTCCGAAAGACTGGGATCTCATCCAGCTTAGGGAGGGAAAACGAGAAGAAAGGAGGGAGGTGGAGAGAAGCAGGAATTACTTTACTTCCATTAAGAAAAAAGTCAGAAGCTTGATCTTATCAAGTCAGCAAGTGGGATCTGATCCTGGACGCTGTGACGTGCCTGCAGTGGATTGGAGAGGCCAGCAGATGGGGCTTGGCCTTGAGAAGTTTGGGGAGCCCGGCTCCCCTCCTCCAAGGAGTTTCTGCCCCAGAGTGGCCCTGAAGCTTCTTTGCTATTTTCTGCTCCCTGAGCAGGGAAGTGGGATTGGACACTACTGGCACTGGGTCAGCGATGAGGCTGGTGGAGGTGGGAGTAGGTATGACTGCAGCCAAGGGCAGAACCTCTGCCCTTGGACTAGACAAAGGCAGCCATCAACCTATTGGCACATTCAGGAGAGTGCCAGAATTGGGGTTAGGTGTTCCTGGGCACAACGTTTAACCTCTCTCAACCTTAGCTTTTTGAGGGTTTTTGTTTAATGCATCTGGTGATGGTAGGTATAAATATGGGGATGTATTTCTGTCTCTTCCCATGAGGAAAGCAGTTCAAGCCAGACTCCACCACCTTCAGTAGAAAGATGAAAGGAAAGAAATTACTATTTAGTGCCTACTGTGTACTGAGCACTCTGCTACATGTTTCATAAAGTGTGCAATTCAGCGGCATTAAGTGTATTCACAGTGTTATGCAACTATCACAACTATCTATTTGTAAAATTTTTTGTCATCCCAAACAGAAACTCTATACAATTAAACAATAACTTCCCATCTCTCCTCCCCTCAGCCCCTGGCAACCTGCAGTCTAGCTTCTGTTTATGGATTTGCCTATTCTAGATATTTCATATAAGTGAGATTATTCAGTATCTATCCTTTTGTGTCTGGCTTATTTCATTTAGTATAGTGTTTTAAGGGTTCATCTCTGCTGTAGCATGTATCAGACTTTATTCCTTTTTATGACTGAATGATATTTTGTTGTGTATATATACCACATTTTGTTTATGCATTCATTTATTGATGGACACTTGTGTTGTTTTTACCTTTTGGCTATTGTGAATAATGCTGTAATGAAAACTAGTATACAAATATCTGTTCAAGTTCTTGCTTTCAGTCTTTTGGGTATATACCTAGGACTGGAATTGCAGGGTCAGATGGTAATTCTTTTTTTTTTTTTTGGTGGCTGGCCAGTAAGGAAATCTGAACCTGTGACTTTGGTATTATAAGGCTGTGTTCTGACCAACTGAGCTAACCTGCCAGCCCTGATGATATAATGTAATAATCCCAGACAGAAATTGAGTTAATCAGTATTTTGATGTGCTTCCTGAGTTTACTTTTTAGATATTTTGCTAATATAAGGACACAAACAATAATGAAACTCTCATTTCAAGTTCAATCTCCTTTATTTTTTTTTCCAGTTGGTGTTTGTAAGACTTAAACATCCTAACTTAAAAAGTAATCGCCAATTGTATCAGTCAGTGAAAATCGCTTTCACTGCAAGTTACAGAAAACCTGATAGCTAGTGGCTTAAGCATCAAAAAGTGAGGTTGATTTTTCCACCTAACAAGTGTGGGGATGGGCAATTGCTGGTATTGCACAGGCTCCTCAGGCATAGCGTCAAGGGCTCCAGCTCTTTCTGTCTTTCTTCTCTGGTGTTTGGTGTCCCTCAGATGGCTGCCTCAGGGTTGCAAAGTGGGCAGGAAAAAGGCAAAAAGAGCTGTGCCAAACATGTCTGTCCCTTTTATCAAAAAAGCAAAACCATTCCCAGAAGCCCCACCATAGACTTCCCCTTACATCCCATTTGCTGGAACCAGGTCATATGCCCAGCCCTAGCTACCAGGAAGACTGGGAGCATGGGGAACAGGATTGTTGAGATTGGCCAGGGCACATCACCTCCACCAGCAAAATCCAGGCTCTGTTGGTATGGAAGAGAGGGAATGGAATGGAAATTGTGTAGACAATTAATGTCTGTTGGACCCAACCCTACCAGGAAGACTGGGAGCATGGGGAACAGGATTGTTGAGATTGGCCAGGGCACATCACCTTCACCAGCAAAATCCAGGCTCTGTTGGTATGGAAGAGAGGGAATGGAATGGAAATTGTGTAGACAATTAATGTCTGTTGGACCCAACCGTTAGCATTTGGTGATCCACTTGTAAAGAATTCATGATAAAATGTCTTGCTGTAGTACTTAGGGAGAGGACCCAGTCCATCCCATTATCTCTTGGTGCTTATTAAAACTGTGAACGGCTTAATATAAAAACACATTGGCAGGTATAAGTACACACATAATTGACCAATGTCTGTTTAGGGAGAGTACAGAAGAATTCAGACCTCTGTCCGCTGTCTCTGCCCTTGAGGAGCTGACAGTTCTCAGTTCAGAACAGACCATATCAATAAAGGCAAATGCACAGAAGGCAGAGAGGTGACTGGTCTGAAAACATTGTACTGGTATTGAAAAATAAAGTGTGCCTGCCCATGGAAAGAGTGTGCCCAAGAATGTTCAAATCCATAAAGGATTGTCTTATGGAAGGGAGAGTTGTCTTGTAGAATGGGATGGAGGGAAGGAAGTGATTAGGAGATAGAACTTAGCTCACTACAAGGCGGATTGTGGGGTGGGAAGTACAAGTCCATGCCATAGGACTTCCAGCCCTAAATGATCATTAGCAAACCCTGACTGTGGGACAGTGGATGTGGGGAGGGAGACATGCAGCAGGCCTTGTTCTTGTCTTCTAAGAACCCAATTGAATTGAAGAGCCGATGGCTATAAAGGGTAACGAGCACGAGGTGGCATGTGAAGTAGCCGGTGAATGCCAAAGCGCAGGGTGGCAGGACGGTGGTGGGAGAGACGGCCTCGCCCGGCCTACTGGAACCGCTTTGCAGTTTACCAAGCATTTTTCCACCATTAAGTCATTCACCTGTCACAAAAGCCATATGCGGTGAGCAGAGTTGGTGTTACCATTACCATGGCCACCCCCACTGATGATACCTGATGATGAAACTGAGGCTGTGAGAGCCAGCCTGTCCAAGGCTGCATATCCTGTACTGGACGTAGATTGGCCTGGTACTGATCATTGGGTCCCATGCCCCGGATCGATTATCTTGTGCATGGGGTAGGACTCAGAGCAGCAGACAGGAAGCAAAGAGAGCAAACACATTTCACACCAGGTATCAGTTTGTGCATAATTAAACCCAACAGGCTACTTTTTTTTTTTTTAACAGAATAACCTGATAATTGATACATTTATCGATTAGAGCCATTGACCACTGTGCTGTAAAGATCTAGAGGAGAAATTTAGAGGAGAGTTTACACTTGCTGTGCCCTGAGAGGTCACACCTTGAAATGGCAAAGAGTTTGGGTACTGGCTCTTTTATTGGGCAAATTACTGGATCTATCTGGGTCTCAATATTTCTTATTTGTGAAATGGGGGTAATAAGACCTGCTTTATATTTTGTGGATCAAATAGGGTAATACATACAGAAAGTCCTCTGTAAATTATGCTGTTATCATTATTGTGATTTACCAGAAAGTTATACAGAATGCTGGGGAATAATAATAAGGATGATGATAATCACAAAATAGCTCCGATTTCTAAGTACCCGCTGCGTGTCGGGTACCAGGACAGACCCTGGAGCAGGGCCATGAGCAGCCCCTGGCCTTAGGGTCAATAGGGGAAGCCCAGTGTACTCTTGGAATCCATGAAGACACACCCAGCCTGGCTCGGGGGTAGGGAGGAAGGAGGCACATCTATTTGTGTATTCAGTAAGACTTTCCTGAACACCCGCCAAGGGTCAGGCCCTGTATCAGGACAGAGAACCTTCCAGATGGCGGCATCAGCAGAGGTGAGAGCTGCCCATCTTGCCCTACAGAGGGATGGACACTTGTTTTTATTTTTGGTTGAGCAATTCCCTCTGTGGTTGGCGGCTGCCCGTGGTGAGGTGGGCTGGGTGGGTGGGGAGAGCTCATGAGACTGGCTTCTAGGAGAGAAGGGGCTTATCCTTGACTTAGGAATGAGAGGACATGTGAGACCCTGGTACGTAGTAGGCGGTCAGTAAATGGGGGTCCTCACTGACCTTCCTGAACGAAGTCTGGTGCTTTCACTCTTGGTCTTGTCTGCGTTCCAAAGGGAAACAGAGCTTGGTGGAGAGCCTGGCTCTCCCGGGTGTAGCAGACAGGGGGCTTCTGTATAGATGTGTCACAGAATGGGGTTAGAAAACTCTACTAAACAGGGAGCTTTTCCCCAGAAATCTTCAAGGGAGGAACCATCCTTCCAGTGTGCATGTGTCTGCTCACTGGAGGGGCTTGGACTGGTGATGGGTGAATGTGATCCCAGCTCTTCCAGCACATGGGTTGAGGTCGAGTGATGGATGGCGTCTAGCTGTCCCCCCCAAGGTCCAGAGTGCTGATGGGGGTCGCTTGTACAGCTG
>NW_007727628.1:213007-215197 GCF_000696425.1 Galeopterus variegatus
AGACGAAAGGCAGCAGACGCTATCCCTGCTGCGTCTACTCAGCACTCCGCATTCATGTGCATGCTGATCTGATGCCTTGTGGCTGCATCTCTGCCCCAGGGCTGTTTGGGGCCACCAAACCTGCCTAGCCTAGACCTGTGAGGCAGGTGGGAAGTGCTGGAGCAGCCTTTAGCTAGTGACTGGTGGATAACTGAGGCATGTTCTGCACTAGTCCCAGAGTCGTCTGTTAGTTGGGCCTCGGCTGCCCCCAGCAGCAGCCTGCTGAGGAACACATACCTTGTTGGCTTTCCGCCTTCCTCAGAAATGCTTGCATGTCCTTATCTCAGGTTCTGCTCCTGGAGAAACCAACTACACACGTTGTCAGTCACAACCAATTCTGACCCTCTAAGCAGAAGAGGAGTTTATTGGAAGCCTGTCTGGAGGCTCAAGGACCACACTTAGAAAGCAGACAAGAACAAGAAGCCCTGGAGAGCCCAGGAACGGGAAATGCTGTCACCAGGACCATCGGCCAGGGGCTGCCCACACCTTGCTGGGGAGGGGCTCTTTGTGTCTGGATTCGATGGTCCAGTTGGCTGTGCCTGTGTCATGGGTCCATGCTCTGACCTCCAGAGGACAGAGAGAAAGAGAACTTGGTCCTCTCAGATATCCAGTAGGGGGTGGGGCACAGACCCCCAAGACGATTCCCGTAGGGGAGTTAACTTTAAATAAGAAGCAAAGGTGGGATGTGAGTGGTCCCTTCCCTCTCCCCAAAAATGTGCACTACAGGCATGTGCAGCACTGAGTGCAAAAGTGCCACGTGGTGGAGTAAAAATGACATTGCTGATGAGAATGCTGAGTAGTAACTGGCCCAGAAGACACAGTCCCCTCAGGTGGCCGGCTGGGTATGGTGTGCTTGCAGCACGGAGCCCTTGACTGGAAACACCTGGGCGGGGTGGGGCTGGCATCCTTAGCACTCCTCATCCCAAGGCTCCTTTAGGGACATTAGCATTTAAAGGACTTGTTCCTGCCCATTTGGGAAACAAGGTAATTTTACCCTCAATTGCTCTCATTGCTAGGAAACTTCCTCTCTTGTCCCAGGGCCTTAAATTTAGTAGCTGTACATCCTAACAGAGAAACAGCCAGAAAATTGTCCTGGTCGGGATGGGATCGAGATCATCACTCCATAAAGTTACAATTGCTCCTGGCTTCCTCTCGCCTCTTCTGGAGAAAGGCTGGACTTGGTAGGACTGGCTGGCCGTGCTCTTGCAGGACGGGGGGGGGGACCTTCATTTCTTCTGCTCCGGATCTTATCACTCCCCCAGGTCTGGGAAGTGCTGGGGTATATCGGAAAAGGGAAAGACAGGGCCCTGAAGACGAATGGACGGGGACGCTTTGAGGGTGATACTCTTTATCTTTGGGGAAAAGGACACAAGTTGAACTCGGCCTGTCATGTCAGAGGCTGACACGGCAACTGAGCTTTCTTTTTCTGAGGACTCTAGTCTCCGTTCTTACGTGTTTCAGTTAAGGCCTATTTCATGGTCAGGAAAAGAGGGCTGTTCAAGTTAGCTCAAGTAAAGTTATCCCAAGTAAGGGAATCCAAGACGGGACCTTGTATGAAGCTGGCTTTGGAGAGCTGGTGGCAAGAAGGCACCAGTGGATTCTGGGCGCTCCGGGCCGGCCCCGTGTGGTGGGCGCCTGCCCCCTGCGGCTGCACTCGCTGCCCCGCCTGTTCCAGCTTCTTCCTGCTGCTGCCCGCAGCTGCATTCTGTGCTAGCTCAGACTTTGGAGCTAATGTAATGGGTTCCATCCATCTTTGTGGGCCTGGCCGCATCGGTGGGTGGCCAGTCTGAGCTTCTGTGCCCTTGGCTGAGGAGCCCACTGGGGCACTGTGCTCCCGATCTGCTGGTGGGGGCTGTCAGATGGCACCAACGTGTGTGTCTACACAGGAGCTGTGGGTGGGGCAGGCTTCTGGAAGGCAGTGCGGACACAGTGACAGTACCGGATCTTGTTGGCGCAGGCTCTCACTCTCACTCCTGGAAGTGGATGTCAGCGTGGAGTCGCCACAACTGCTATCAAGATAGTTCTAGCATTGATTTTGCAGGGATGGCAGGGCTGCCTGCATCCCCATCCCGTGGGGACTTTGTGTAAAACTCAGACTCTAGAGCTCAATTGTGGAATCTCAGAGGGTGGGATCCAGAAATTGACATTTGT
>NW_007727628.1:216145-222126 GCF_000696425.1 Galeopterus variegatus
CCAGAAATTGACATTTGTAAAGAGCGCCCACCCAGATGCTTTTTATGGGAAATGTTTGAAGTCCTTGTTCAACCCTTTTGAAGTGCCTGCCAGTGGCAGGGGCTCCTTTCTTTTCTTTTCTTTTTTTTTGTAAAAGATGACCGGTAAGGGGATCTGAACCCGGGGCCTTGGTGTTATCAGCACCGCACTCTCCCGAGTGAGCCACAGGCCGGCTCAGGGGGTTCCTTTCTTATCTTAGCAAGTTAACTCAACCCTCTCTGGATTCAGAGCAGATCTAAGGTGATGAGGCTTCTTTTTCCCCAGCACTTGGTGTACAGTGCTTTTGTTTTGTTTTCCATTTTGGGGATGTCAAGACTCAAGGGCTGAAAACTGCCAAATCCAGACAGGCAGGACCAGGCCTGGGGCAACTGGGATGGGTCATTACTGTCCTATGATTGTTTTAGGACAATCCAGCCACTTGGCCTGAGATTGGCCAGGGGGCAGTTGTAAAAGGTCATCTGGTCATGGCCTGAAGGACTTAGCCAGCGTTGAAATTCCAAAGTCAGTTCTGGCACCTCTGGGGATGTTGAGCAATTCCCGAGATGTTCTCCCTTTCCTCGCCAACAGGTGTGCGCCTGGACCGAGTGCGCGGAGGCCGCCAGAAATACAAGCGACGGCTGGACTCAGAGAGCAGCCCATACCTGAGCTTACAGATTTCTCCACCTGCTAAAAAGCCATGTGAGTACCAGGGCAGTCCATGCCCCTTTTGCCAGCGTCTGTGCCTGAAATATCTGGCTTCCTTTGGGGAAATGCCATCTTCCCATTGCTGGGTTATGGGACAGCATGGATCTTGGGAAGTGACATTAGTGTTTGGCATTGATGTCAGATAATTCAGGCTTCATTCAGAAGGCCTTTTCACATGGGATGGCACGGAACGTGACTTCAAATGAAGCATGGTCCTAGGAAACCATGGACCCCAACATCTGGAACATGCCTGTCACCACCCACCCGAATTGCTCTGCAGGTTCCTCTCAGGAAAATTTATCAGGCAACTTCCCTTGGAGGGATATTTCTCAATAGCCTAAATCACTGCTGCCAGCAACTTTGTGCACTTAGAACAGGAGGGGAGATTACAACCACGTTTGGTCTTAAAAAACTGACTTTTCTTCTTGACCCATCCTAGGCCCCACTCCCGGCCCTCTTCCTCTTTTCCTAGGCATTTACCTTTCCCTCTTTGGTCATTGCAGTGACCAAGATTGTCTCTTACCTACTGGTGGCCGAGCCAGACAAGCTCTACGCCATGCCTCCCCCTGGCATGCCCGAGGGGGACATCAAGGCCCTGACCACTCTCTGTGACCTGGCAGACCGGGAGCTTGTGGTCATCATTGGCTGGGCCAAGCATATCCCAGGTGAGTTGTGTGGGACCAGGGGAGGGGGTGGCCTGCCCCACATGTGGAGCCCACCCCAGGGGGCCTATGACATCTTGGCAAGCCTGTTTTTCTTGGGGCTCCTTTTCTCTCCTTATGGGATTGGAGGGGACCAGGTGTTTAAGATCCAGTAATGTTTACGAGCTGCTGGGGGCTTTTCAGAACCAGTTACATTCTAGAAGGGTCTGTGATTGGATCTATAGTTGGTAATATTCAAAGAACAACAAGTTCCTTGAACCCTTAAAGGACAAGAGTGGGGTATTCTTGTGGACCTTATTGGAATTATGCTGGAAAACAACACGGAAGAGGAATTTGCTGTCTTTCTTCATATTAGAGGCAGGTGGAGTGAAGCAGTGAGACCAGAGAAGTAGAGAGCATGGGCTTGGGAATCAGATCGGGGTCCAAATTCAGGGTCTGCATTTACCAGCTGTGTACCTCTGGGCAGGTCACCTGCCCTCTCTGTAAAATGGGAATCCAGGAGTACCCCAGCCTAGGGCTTGATGTGAGGATGAAACGAGGTCATGTGTGTGGAGCACTCAGCTGGGTGCCTGGCACATGCGTGCCAGTGCAACGTGCTCACCGATGCCACCTGCCTGATGGTGAAGGGAGGCCCATGTCGTGATTTGGATTCTGTGACGTTAAGGACATTTCTGGTGTAGAAAGTATGTATCATGTGTTTCAGGCCATGTGGTCATCCTCCACTCGTGGGCCTGAGCCCCACTTTTAGCTTGTCTTGGTCTGGATATGATATGAACTGATTTTTGATGTTTCATTTTTGTAGACACTGACACCCACATGTTCCACATTACACACATACTGGGGGCCTTTTTCTGCTCTTTTAAGGCTCCAACAGCGTGGTCACAGTGCAGGAGAGAGCCTGTTATCCCTCTGGCGTGGCAGTGACCACCAGTTCTTGCTGTGTGACTTGGGACAGTTTATCTTCCTGTCTGTAGATCTTCTTTTTGCTTGTCATGCCTCTGGAAGATGAAAGCAGCGTGCGTGATGATGCAGCAAAGGTGTCCTAGGCTTTAGATGCCAGGCCCATGTTGACTGAGCTGAATCAAAGTCCCGATGTGTGAGAGTTTGTGTGCACAGCTTACAGGAAGCAGCCTTCCTGTGGACAGGGGCTTTTAGAGAGACCAGACAGTTCAGAGGTGCTGCTGGGCCACCTAGCTGGCAGGAAGCCTGGAATTCCCTCTGTGCAGACCCCCTGGGCATGACTCGGGGGTGGGCTCACTAGCTGGGGATCTGAGTGGTGTGCCCTCACTAAGGGGCTCAACCTCTTGAGGATTATACTCTCAGCAGTTTCTGAATCTGCCCAGTGCTGGTTCAGCACGGATGTGGGGTCAGGCCACTACTTAAGACACCTCAGCCTGGATTGCTCCACTAACCCAGGACCAAATTGGGTACAGCCACCCCTGCCCCCACCCTCTGCCCCCACGCCCTTACTCCTGTTCTGGTTTGAACAGATACTGCATCCTAGCAATGGCTCAGGAGTGGCTCCTGGCGGTCCCCCGGGTCACTGCTTCTTCTGCTACCCCACCTCTGAGGGAGTAGGGTAGGACCAGGAGACCCTGTCTCCCCTGGACCCATTCCTCCCTGTGTCTTTCCACCTCCCAGCTCCATCTCCCATCTGTGCCCAACCAGGAGGGCAGGTGTAGAGCAGAGCGGCTACTTAGAGGCATAGCCTTTGAATCATGCAGCCTGGGCTCTGATCCCAGTTCTGTCTTCCCTGGCTTTGTGCAAGATATTTAAGTTTTCTGAGCTTCAGTGTCCTTATCTGTAAAATGGGAATTGCAACAGAGCCCCACTCAAGGGGTTGCTGGGAGGAGGTGGCACACTCAGTGGATGCTTGATAAATGGCAGAGATGGCTCCATGGCTGTGGTTGTTACTAACAGTGATAGAAGCCTCCTTTCACGTCATCATTTCTCCTTGTCTAAAGCTGAATTCTTTCTGATTTAAAAATAAAATAGATACAGGGGCTGATTTGTCTGTCTCGAATGCTGATTTGCCTATTTTGCATAAATCTTCATGCTGAATTATTTGGGCCTGACCTTCCGGTGTTTAAGGAAAAATTAATTAGTGGATCTCCTGCCACTGCATGTGAACCTCATATTAAGGGCGATGACATATCAAATGCCTGATATTTTTAAACTCATCAACTTAATCCCATCTCAGATTAGATAGAAACCTCATCTGAAGACCAGCCGGCTAGTCCTCAGAAGAGTGCGAGCGAGCGAGCGAGCGAGCAGTTCGAGTAGGGAGGATATAGGCTGGAGCCCACCCTGGGATTCGTCTTGGCTCCTGTCCGTTCAGGTTCTTGGATAGACATAGGGAAGGACAGGCCACTTCAAATTGCTCAGGACTTGAGCTCTGAGGAGGAGCCCAGACCACTGTCCTCAAACACAAGGGACCACGTCTCAGGCTTCAGTATCTTCCAGCCTCTGGTCCACAGCCTGGCACTGTATACTTCTTTGCGTGCACATATTGAGCATTCACTGTATGAAAGGTCTCTTGGTAGTAGCTGTGGCCGAGACTAAGTATGAGATTAATTTCTGCTCCAAGGATCCCGTGTGGAACAAGGATGAGTTCCACGGGGATCTTGGGGCTGATTGTGATTTGCTCAGAGTAGCAGCTGTGGTTGGAGTCAGTCTAAAGTCGCCCTACCCCAAATGAAGGTTTTTACCTTGAGTTTCCTAAGTATTGGTGGCTGACAGGGCAAGCCCGCATCTTTAGAGTGTCCACCTCTTATTTCTTGTGAGCAAGAGATTCCAGCAAGAGTGAGCAGCCTTGAACAGGCAGTGGGAATCACTTGATGAATTGCAGCCTCTGAACGTATCAGCCCATGATCCTCCCTCCCCAGGCAGCCTGGAGTCAGCCCCAGCCAGGAGAGCCTTCATGGGGAGTCCCCACCACCCCTGCCGACCCAGGCTGACACGGGCAGGGGATACCTAGAGGCCTCCTCACAAAGGTCCCCTCAGCAGCCCTGCTCCCAGGTAGCCACCGTCTGGCTTGATGAAATACGAGCTGCCGAGTGACAGCAGCTGTGTCTGAAGTGGCCCCAGATCCTATAATTACATCTCCCTTTATTACCTCTGCTAATGGCCCTCCAGGTCGACAGAAATGATCATAAATTAACAGATTATGAACTCCACTTGCCACAAATTATGTGCCCTTTTTTTTTTTTTTTTTTTAAATTCTAGGAGCTCGTGGTGCCAACTCACTGGGGGATGGGGGGCTTGGGAAGAACCTGCATGTTATTAGATCCGTTGGTGCAGATAAAGCAATTTTCCTGGGCAGAGAGCTCAAGGTGGGAGGCCTGGGAGCCCGGGGCTCCTGGCAGCTGTGGGCAGGCAGAGCTGTGCCTCAAGGGGGCAGTGCTGCCCCGGGTCAGCCAGGCATGGGGACAGTCCCGCACTCCCAGGGACACGGGCCACACCCCAGCCTCTCCCAGCAGCCCTCCACCAGGGGCCTCTCAGTCCCAGAATTGCTAATTATTTGATGGAGAAGAAGCCCCAGCCCAGCACAGAGAAGCAGAAGCAGAGGGCACTTTACTGAAGGGCAGGGAGGAGTGCTTCAGCGCCTCTGTTTGGGTTTTTTGTTTTGTTTTGTTTTTTTAAATTTCATCAACTGTTTGGTTTTTAAATAAAAGAATATGTGATTCTAGGAAAGATGTCAGATGTGACAGGCAACTAAGAGTTTCCATTCCCCCGTCTTAAGCTTCTGGGAATTTCCTGTGCATGTGCAGCTGCTGTTGGGCTTGGGGTGGTGGGGAGAGGTGTCTCCTCCCCCTACCCATGGGTTCGACTCTGATACTGCTTTTTTCATTTAGTTATATAAAGTTGTAGCACTTACCATGTGCTAAATAAGCAGCGTTCTAAGTGTCTTCCTCGTTAGCTCATTTAATCCAAACAACCCCATGAGGTAAGTGCTATTATTATTCCAGTTTTACAGATGAGGAAACTGAGGCACAGAAAGATGGACTTGCCCAGGGTCACAGGATTCTGGCAGGCTGGTTCTGGCATCTGTGCTCTTAACAGTTCCACCCTCCTTGTGCTCTTGGGTATTTCTCCACACTCACACAAACAGTTCTACCTCATTCTTTCTAGTGGCTTCTAATGTGCCATTCATTTAACTAAAAGTTACGTTTATTTTACATGTATTACAGTTAGCTGGTTTTCTGCTTTGAGTCTTTCAAATAGTGATCTAACAAATACCCTTTTACATTTATCTTTATGAATTTATGCATACTTTTCTTTCTAGGAGGCAGTTTTAGCAGTAAAACTGCTAGGTTGAAGACAGCATGAATTTTATTTTTGATTGAATTACATTTATGATTTTTTGAACATTTTAAAAACACTGACAGGGTTTAAAAACCAAACAAGACAAAAACATATGCACAGAAATCTCACTTCTATCCCTGTCTCCTCTCCCTCCTGCCTACTAGAGGTAACCTATTTTTTGAACATTTTAAAAACACTGACAGGGTTTAAAAACCAAACAAGACAAAAATATATGCACAGAAATCTCACTTCTATCCCTGTCTCCTCTCCCTCCTGCCTACTAGAGGTAAC
>NW_007727628.1:222368-237607 GCF_000696425.1 Galeopterus variegatus
ATATGCACAGAAATCTCACTTCTATCCCTGTCTCCTCTCCCTCCTGCCTACTAGAGGTAACCTTTTCTTTTCCTCAGTTTTTCTTCTAGTGTTTCTTCTCCTTGAGTATTAGAAGATATCAAATATTTCCTCCCCCTTCCTTGCACACAGTGAAGCATCCTGTACACTGTTCAATGCTTTGGAGTGTCCATTTGGATTTTCAAAGCTATTTCTAGGACTTCTTGAAGATGCTTCAGGAGGAAGAGAGACCAGGCGCAGAGTCCACTGGTACTCAGATCAGCCAGTAGAGAGGTTTGGGAACAGGTCTCCCAGGTACATCATCCCGCCGTGGCACAAAACTTTCTTAAGTCACTTGCCCACCCCCTCACCCCGCCAAGGCAGGCCTGTCCCTGATTCTTACGCAGCAGGCAAAGGCAGCTAACACTGAACTTGAATCCAAATATGTGAGAGGGCCTAACCCAGTGATTCGGGCATATTTTCTCCTCACTGGGGAGTCCAGGCCCACAGACTGGCATTTATCCATTCTCTCCTCTGTGCTGTGAACGTTGGTCAGGCACCTGCTGGGCCTGGTGCTCGGCAGTGGGGGCAGGAAGACAGCAGCAGTGTCTGTGCTTCTTGGGAGGTCGGAGGTCGGGGCTGGGCTTGGCATCACTTCAGCCCACCTCCATGAGTGCCTGTCGGGTGCCCTTGCCACCCCCTTCAGAGCTCAGCCCCCAACTCGGAGAGGCAGAGCCTCCTTGGACTCTAGTTTGGGCCACATTCTCCTGCTGCGTGTTGCCATGGCCCTTCTTACAGTCGGAACTTTGTACTGACTTGGGACACTTGGCATGTCTCTCCCCTCTTTGCTATAAGCTCTTGAAGGCAGGGAGCAGTCATGTCCTGAGTGCACCATTCTGTACCCGGTGCCTAGCACAGGCCTGGCGCCTAGTAGGTGCTCAGTAAGTATTTGTAGTGACTACAGGGGCAGAAACAGGCTAGTAACATTCCAGTTCAATTGTCTATTAATTTCGCCCCTGCCCTCCTCCTCCATCTTCCCTCCCAGTCTGTCTGCTTTCAGATTACCCCCACCACACGCACACGCACAAGCATGCACGCACGCACGCACAGTGCAGTCCAGCACTCCCCCCCCACACACCCCTCCTGTGCTGGCTGATTGGTATCTGTTAATTAATGTTGCCCAGGGCCTCTCTCCTACTCAGAGACCTGATAAGGGAAATTGGATGTCCATTTCTATCTATCTTTTATTACGTCCCAGCTCCCTGGCCACCGCAGGCAGTCACACACCCTCTCCCCTGCCTGGAATCTGGACCACAACACACACACATACACACCTGACGCTCTGTGTCCCAGCCTCTCCCCTGAGAAGGCACATCAGTCAAGGCTCACCCTGTGAGTTGGTGTAGTCATTCCCACTCTTTTTGTTGGTCACCCACAGATTCCATCTGCCAGGTGGTGATCTAAGGCCCAAGTTGTGCAGATCGGGCTGGGAACTGACCATCCGACTGGGAGAACATTCATGGGATAAGGGTAGCCTGATAGGCGACAGGACTTTCAGCCCCAGGAGTACTCCCTGAGGATGAGCAGTCATGCACTGGTTGGAAAACAAGGAGGAACCGTGGTCGAGATGGGACAGATGAGAGGTGGGAGAGGCCATGGAAGCCCTAGGAGATGGGCAAGTCCAGAAGCTTGGGACCACCCCAGGCCTCCAGGCAAGTCCAAAGAGGAGACGAGAAGGATGCCAATAGTGTGTCAACAGCAACGGCAGTAACAACAGCCACAGCCCTCGTCCACGCCTGGCTGAGGATTGTAGTGGTGCCACATGTTCTTCACGCATCCTCTCTCCATCCCCGTGGCACCCCCCATCAGAAAGCCAGGCAGGTTCAGTGCCACGTCAGCACATGAGTAAAAAGTACTTCATAGGCAAAACTACTGAAAAATCCCCGAATTTCAGTGGCACATAGAGCAAATAGTGTCGTGGACACTCTTCCTTCTTTTAATAAGTCCAGCATGGTCAGTGTTGGGACCAATCACTGAGTTTCTGCTTGAGCCCCCAGTGAGGTGACTGCCTGTGTTTAGTGGTTAAGATGTTTGAAAAATCAGCTCACTCTCTCTTTCACTCTCACTCTCCTATAAGTCAAGGTAATTAGTTGGCTGCAATTCCAGTATATTATCCTCTTTTTGCAACTGAAGACTTCCAGCTCATCATTAATAAGAGCTCAGTAAATATGTGGTATGTTCTTTAGTCAGTGTCTCATTTAGACCGCACTGAGTCTCTGAAGCAGGCGCTACTGTTATAGTCGCCCCTCGGTATCTGCGGGGAATTGGTTTCAGGATGCCCCATGGATACCAAAATCTGCATATGCTTAAGGCCCACAGTGGGCCCTGTGGAACCCACGGACATGAAAGTCAGCCTTCCATATCCACAGGTTCCACATCCTGCAACTTGTATTTTCAATCCACAGTTATGCAGAACCTGTGAATACAAAGGGCCTACTGTATATTTATTGAAAAATCTGCATACAAGTCAACCCGTGGAGTTCAAACCTCAACTGCATACCCATTTCATAGATGAGGAAACTAGGGTTTGGAGAAGATGCATGACTTTCACAAGGTCAGCCTACAGCTAGTAAATGGGGAGTCAGGTTTTAAGCCCAGACATCTCCAGAGTGCACTGAACAAGACAGTGTCATAATTCTGGAGCCTTCCCTATCCTGAATTTTCTTTCACTATGGAGTCAGCCTCCTCGATAGAATCCCACAATTCTAAGCTCACAGAACAGAACTGCTGGGTCATTGTCACATGGAGAATGGTGGTCTGGGCAAAGGGGNGCTCACAGAACAGAACTGCTGGGTCATTGTCACATGGAGAATGGTGGTCTGGGCAAAGGGGATCTGACCCCTGAGGGGACAGGCTGTACTGTAAGAGAGTGCCCTCTGACCCAGAGGGCTCTTGATCTCTTTGCAGCCTCAGGCCTTCTGCATGGCTGGGAACAGCTAAATCCGTAATTAGTTGGCTGCAATTCCAGTATATTATCCTCTTTTTGCAACTGAAGACTTCCAGCTCATCATTAATAAGAGCTCAGTAAATATGTGGTATGTTCTTTAGTCAGTGTCTCATTTAGACCGCACTGAGTCTCTGAAGCAGGCGCTACTGTTATAGTCGCCCCTCGGTATCTGTGGGGAATTGGTTTCAGGATGCCCCATGGATACCAAAATCTGCATATGCTTAAGGCCCACAGTGGGCCCTGTGGAACCCACGGACATGAAAGTCAGCCTTCCATATCCACAGGTTCCACATCCTGCAACTTGTATTTTCAATCCACAGTTATGCAGAACCTGTGAATACAAAGGGCCTACTGTATATTTATTGAAAAATCTGCATACAAGTCAACCCGTGGAGTTCAAACCTCAACTGCATACCCATTTCATAGATGAGGAAACTAGGGTTTGGAGAAGATGCATGACTTTCACAAGGTCAGCCTACAGCTAGTAAATGGGGAGTCAGGTTTTAAGCCCAGACATCTCCAGAGTGCACTGAACAAGACAGTGTCATAATTCTGGAGCCTTCCCTATCCTGAATTTTCTTTCACTATGGAGTCAGCCTCCTCGATAGAATCCCACAATTCTAAGCTCACAGAACAGAACTGCTGGGTCATTGTCACATGGAGAATGGTGGTCTGGGCAAAGGGGCTCTGACCCCTGAGGGGACAGGCTGTACTGTGAGAGAGTGCCCTCTGACCCAGAGGGCTCTTGATCTCTTTGCAGCCTCAGGCCTTCTGCATGGCTGGGAACAGCTAAATCCTTATTCCTGGTTGGGCCTGTGGGTCTCTGCACAGCTGAGGTGTCATTTTAAAGCACCAAAGCCTCCCCTGGTTTGAGCAGAGAGGGGCCTGGTAACTCCCCAGAGTGGAAGAGACCCTATATTGCTGCTTTCTGATGTTACTATGAATTCAGTCTTCTTAAATTACAAATGCATTTAATTAATCAAAAAGCCTCTACAGGGCTGGCCCGGTGGCGCACTGGAGAGTGCGCCACTTGGGAGTGTGGCGGCGCTCCCGCTGAGGGTTCGGATCCCATGTGGAGAACGGTTTCCGCTCACTGGCTGAGCGCGGTGCGGGTGCAACACTGAGGGTTGCGATCCCGTTGCCGGTCAGTAAAAAAGACTAAAAGGAAAAAAAAAAAAAAAGCCTCTACAGCTATTTGAAAATTACCATAGAACTAACCATAATAACGATAATAACAACTGTCAACATTGACTGAGCTCTTATGTAAGTCTTTTCCGTGAATTCCAAGTCTGACTCATTACTAAGTGAAGGACAGTGGGTCTTGCAGCTATATAAGGAGGGCCCCCCAGGCGGGATCTGGAGATGCTAGGGACATGGCCACCCTGCCCCCACTACCTCTGCTCTCCAGCGAGCCTCAGGTCTGCCCTCCTGACCAGATGCTGCCCTCCCTGCCCCGTTTCTGCAGGCTTCTCGAACCTCTCTCTGGGGGACCAGATGAGCCTGCTGCAGAGTGCCTGGATGGAGATCCTCATCCTGGGTATCGTGTACCGCTCTTTGCCCTATGATGACAAGCTGGTGTACGCCGAGGATTACATCATGGACGAAGAGCACTCGCGCCTGGTGGGGCTGTTGGAGCTCTACCGGGCCATCCTGCAGCTGGTGCGCAGGTACAAGAAGCTCAAGGTGGAGAAGGAGGAGTTCGTGACGCTCAAGGCCCTGGCCCTGGCCAACTCAGGTGAGGACAGATGTGGGGCCTGGGAGTGGGGAGGAGCTTCAGGTGTCCTGCGTGAGCGTGGCAAGCACACCTCCGGGACCTGGGAGCAGGGCCAACTGCAATGGGTGGAGATGACAAGATGCTTAAGCTTTTTGTCATCAAAGATTGTGCAATGGGTGGGCTGGAGTTAAAAAGATGGTGAAGGATAGCATTGGTTGAGTATTTCCTAAGCTTTTGGCATCTAGACCAGCACACTGGTTAAGGACGCAGGAGCCAGGTTGCTAAGGGTCAAATCCTGCTTCTACCACTTCGGCAAGTTGCTTCACTCTGTGCCTCAGTTTCTTCATCAGTGAAATGGGCACAATAAACAATTTCTACTCTATAAGACTACTAAAGGAGTTTATTTGTACATAATTACATTATGCTAACAACATGCCTGATGCAGTTAAATTAACTGAATTTATTTAGTTCTTTCAAACATCTCTATGCCTCATTTTACAGATGTGGAAACAGGCTTGGAGAGGTGAAAAAAATTGTCCAGGGTCACATAGTTAAAAAGTGTCAGAGTTATTACTTAAACCAAACTTGTCTGATTCCAAAATTGACCTGAGCCTACACTACCTCCTTGAACCCTTTAAATCAAATTGCCAGAGCACAAGAGAATAAAACCTTCCCAGCTGAGGGGTTTAGTGTGGTGTTAAAAAAGAGGACTCATTTTATTTCTTTAGCAACTACCAACTTCTGACTAGATTATTTGGGGAGAGGGTCTGGGCATTGGGTGATGCTGGTGAGTGAACTTGAATGCAGTTTCAGAGGGACTCCACGCTATCTGCAGGGTACTATGTTGGGTGCTGGGGGATACAAGAGAAGTGAATTGTCCCTGCCCTAAAGAGAGCATAAGTCAGGAAGGCATGCACATAATTCTTCTGCAGGGCAGTCTGGAAGAGTTTAGTCACTGAGGTCTGGGTTGGATGGACCCAAGTTCAAATTCTAGCTCTGATACTAACCATGTGACCTTGGGTAACTCAGTATCTGTGTGTGTTTAGTGGGGATATTCTGAGAACCTCCTTCAAGTACTTTTGTGAGTATTGAAGATTGACCTAAGATAAAGTACTTAGTCCAGTGCCTGGCCTAGAGGAATGTTCAATAAATATTAATTATTATCATTATTATTAATGTTAGAGGAAACAAAGTGTTATCAGCATATGGAAGAAGGAGAAATGGTTCCCAGATGGAAACAGTACACACGGGGAAACCAGCTGGTGTGCTCCATTCTGTCCCACTTTTACTGAAAGTCCCACATCCTGGGAACCCCTCCCCACCCCAGCCCACCCAGTCTGTGGTAAATGAGGACAGTTGGTTGCCCTAACACATGGCTTCCTGGAGAGTGCAGGGGTGCTGTTGATGGCTCACTCAGACCCCGTTCAGCGGGTTGTGCATCCCTCCTGCAGCTGCTAAGTTCTGCTGCTAGCAGCTCAGGGCTGCCCCCTACCCCAGACCCACTCTCCACTGCCTTGCCTGGAGGGTTATGTGCCCCCCTCTCTTGGCACCGTCAGCCAGTGGTGGCCCCACCCAGCGGAACAGAAAGCTGCATCAGAGCTCTGCGTGGGATCAGGCTGAAGCCAGGCCTCACCCTTGCCTGGTCATCCTTCCCTGCGCTTTCTGCCTCTCGCTTCCTTTCTCATGAACACACACCCTCCATAAATCCCTAAATCTAAACCCCTGCCTCAGGCTCTGCTGCTGTGAACCTGACTTGATATAGACAAGGGAAGCATTTTTTTTTTTTTAGTTCAAATCCTTTTTATTAATAATAAATGAATGCAAAACAGTAATTTAAATTTTATATGTCAATTCTATAGAGATCATTGACACCTTAAAATCCCACAATTGTAATGTACTCTTTGTTGGAGAATGCTAATGCTGTTTTTTGGGTTTTGGGGATTTGTTATTGTTTTTTAGTATAGGTTTAGATTTATAGACTAACTGAGCAGACAGTGCAGAGTTCCATATACCCACCCCTCTGTCCCCCCAACCCCAGCATAGTTTTCTTAGTTATTAACATTAGTGTTAGTATGGAAATTGGTTACAGTTCCTGAGCCAATATCGCTATGTTATTATTAACTACAGTCCATAGTTTCCATTAGGGTTCACTCTTTGTGTTGTGTGTTCTGTGGGTTTTGACAAGTGCATAGTGATGTGCCTCCATGATGATGTACCGTACAGTCCAGCTTCACCAGCCCGTGCTTCCCCTGTTTGGAGGAAAGCACTTTAACAGGCCTTTGCTCGGGGCATCATTAGGGTTCACTCTTTGTGTTGTGTGTTCTGTGGGTTTTGACAAGTGCATAGTGATGTGCTTCCATGATGATGTACCGTACAGTCCAGCTTCACCAGCCTGTGCTTCCCCTGTTTGGAGGGAAGCACTTTAACAGGCCTTTGCTCGGGGCATGGGGGAGTGAGAGGAGCAGTGGCTGGGAGTTCTGATGGGCAGTACAGGAGAGCAGAAGCCAAGAAAACATAAGAGTGAGCAGAACGGGGTGTAGGAAGGCCAGCCAGGCCTTGGAGGTCAAGTCCTCGATTCTGGACTCTCCCGAGTAATTCCTACCAGGCACAGAGCTCAAGCTTATATCGAGGGAGGCAAGTAAAGAGGCAGAGGCCACTCATCTGGCTCTTCCACCCTTACCCCTCTCTGTCACCCCACATCCCGGCCTTCTCTAAGGCTCCTTGACAGCAGGAAAAAATTCATAGCCATTGATTTTGTAATTAACAGTTTATCAATGCCATCAATACAGACTCTCTGATGGATTGCAAAGAAATTAATCTTGCAATGTTATTTTATTTCATTTTTGGTTGAAAGCAGCTGCCAATTTTGCCTTCCTTGGGAAGGGTAGGGGAAGGAGCAGTGGATGGGGACAGGGAGCTGGCGGCAGTATGGGAGTCTGGATGGCCAGGGGAGCGTTTTGGGTGCTTGCCCTGTAAATGGCTGAGCAAATAGGATTGGAGCCATGTTTTGTTTCCCAAATGGCAAAGAAGGAGTCCTCACTGCCTTGGTGACAGGGAGCAGAAAAATATGAAGGAGACCTGGGTATAGGGCCAGTAATGTCCCAGCCTTGCAAGGGTGCTTGCCACCAGTCTGAGTTGTCACAATAATGATAATAACAGCTAACATTTATTAGGTGTTTATTAAGTGCCTGGTGCTATTTCATTTAAACTTCATCACTACCCTATGAGTATGCATTCCTATTTGCTCTGTCTTACAGATGAAGAAATGATCTCAGAGAGGCTTAAGTAACTTGGCCAAAGTCACACAGCAGCCAAGAAGTTTAAGTCTTATATATCTCATTCTTCTGCTCCCCACCCAAGAGAAAGGGGTGAAATCCTGGAAGGCACAGGGCCTAGTGTGGGGGAGTCACTGGGGTTAGCCAGTTGGTACAGCTGCCCTTGGCAGTCGGGTATCCAAACCAACACGGCATGCGAAGGAATTGTCTTGCTCTTTTGAGGAGTTCAGGAGCTTTGTCTACCCTTCCTTCTTGCTCCACCCAGAGCCTGCAGCTCACTCTGATCACACGCACCCCACCTTCCCACTTGGCAAGTATTGGGCCCTTCAGTTCAGGATGGAGACCCAGGATCACTGAGGAATGTCAGAAGAATTGTGGTTATTTCCCCTCAGGACATGGATTCCAGGAGATTCCCTTTGCTTCAGCTTAGACCCAACTGTAACCCACCTGTCCGTGGGTGCCTCCCTGGCCTGCTAGGATTTGAGTAAACTTTATTTGAATCCCCAATTTGTGGCCTAAGTTCAAAGCCCTCCCCAAGATTTTAGAGAACTCCCGACAGCTCCCTCCACACCCGTGCCCATGTCCCCACCACAGCACAGCCTGACGCAGCGCTCAGCCCCTCTGTGTCTCTCTTCTGTGTTCTGTAACCAGGATATTGTCAGGTTAGTGACTGCACAGGAGACTTGAGGAGGTGGTGCCTGGCAGCAGCAGCAGTAATGACAGTAGTTAATAGTAATAGTAGTGGTGGTGGTGGTGGTGGTGGTGATATTGCCACCTAGGTACTTAACTTGTGACAAGTACCATTAACCCCTTGAGGTATTTGTTAGAGGTATTGCTGATAACACCAAGGACCAGGGTTCAATCCCTGTATTGGCCAGCCACCCCCCAAAAAAGAAAAACACAACCAAAAAAATAAAACCTTTGAAGTAGGTATGGCTATTATCCCATTTCACAAATGAGGAAAATGTGGCACAGAGAAGTTAAGTAGCTTGCCTCAAGTCACAAAGCTAGCAAGCAAGGGACAAAGCATTCCAACTCTTGCCAGTCTAGCTCCAGGGTCCACCTGGCACCTCCAGGGCACCAGACAGGTCTGCCCAGGTTCAAGCCCTCGGGGGTCTCCACTTCCACCTCTTGGTGGTCTCTTAAGAAATGTTCTCCATAGATCTAGGTCTGAGCCCCGGCTCTGTCATTTGCCTGTGTGACCTCAGACTCTCAGCTTAACCTCTCTGAGCCTTGGTTTGCCTCTCTGTGAAGTGAGGATCTTTAAAGACAGCCCTGCCCACCTGCCTCCTGCATCCCAATGACCCCCATCCCACGGGGCAGCCCTCCCTGGCTATGCCTGCTAACACGCACTGTGCCCGCAGATTCCATGTACATCGAGGACCTGGAGGCCGTCCAGAAGCTGCAGGACCTGCTGCACGAGGCGCTGCAGGACTACGAGCTGAGCCAGCGCCACGAGGAGCCGCGGAGGACGGGCAAGCTGCTACTGACGCTGCCCCTGTTGCGGCAGACGGCTGCCAAGGCCGTGCAGCACTTCTACAGCGTCAAACTGCAGGGCAAGGTGCCCATGCACAAACTCTTCCTGGAGATGCTGGAGGCGAAGGTCTGAGGGCCCTGCACACGGACAGACACACGGACGGCCCGATGCAGAGACCTCCACAGCCACCAGCCTCAACCTTTCACCCCCGTATTGCGGCTCTGAGCTGTCCCAGAGGAAGGGGTTTTTCACCCTCTGGCTGTGTGCAGACTCCCGGGGGCAGTGGGTGGGGAACAGGGATGGGAGGGCAGGGGCATGGGCTCATCTGTAACTGGCTTTTTCTTGGGTATGTTTTTCCTTCTCCATGGGCAGTGCTGAGGCCTGGGCCAGGGCTGACTCCCCTTGGGACTGGAGACCACTGGAGGAAGGGCCCCCTTTCCCCCACCAAACCACCAAGAGGCAGCATGTACATCTCCTAACTCCCCCACCCACCTCCTTCTATGGCCTGGGTGGTGGTGCTCAGCTCCCAGGACTCCGGCAAACTCAGGTTGGTGCCACCTGGAGGTTTTCCTTTCACAAGGGCAGGTTCTCAGGGGACAACAGCATCTTTCTTCCAGAGGCTCTGCCTGCTCTGAGGTTCTTTGGGGCCTTTTCCGTGGTCCAGGTGGCTCCCTCCCTCCGTTCTCTCACCTCTGCACTCACAGGGGAGTAGTGGCTAAAGCTCATGGGTCTTCCTGGGCACCCGTTCCTTGGGGCACTCCCACCTGCCTGTCACCACTGTGCCGGTGCCCACTGGTCCTCCTCTTCTCGTCCCCCAGGAGCCCCTCCTACTTCCTGACCCTACCTCAGAGCTCTCAGGCAAGGGGGTCAGCCAGCCACAGTGACTCCAGGGCCTGTAGACAGGAGCACGCTGGTGCAGAGGAGAGCAGGGTCCAGAGCATCCTCGCCAGCACCCCCTCTGCTTCCCTCCTTCCCCTTCCCCTGTAGGGACAGGACCAGATGAGAAGGGCCTCTGGGGACTTCAGGAGCCTGGCCCCTCAGAGTGTACCCTTGGGGCCCGGCCCTGGTTCTAGGCTAGCTGTCCTGGGAGGATCAGGGCAGGATAGGGAGAGGCCCAAACCGAAGTTTGCCAAGCATGGAAAAGCCCAGCAGCAGAGATAGGCGGGCAGGGGAGCCCTGAAGAGAAAGAGCTCAGTGGGGGTCACTGGCCTACTGGACCCTTCCTGGTGTCCAGGGGTAGTTGACACCAGAGATGCCACTCCTCTGCATTCCAAAGGGCTGGTGTGTCAGTGCCACAGGTGGGGTGGCCTCCTGCATTCCTTGGACCAAGGTTTGGTGTAGCTCCCCTGGGCACATTGAGAAGGCCCAGCTCTCTAGTGGGGTCCCCACAGTCCTGGCTGCTATGTGGGGTGATCAACCATCTCAGTTTGCCTAGGACTTAAAACTGAAAGTTCTGTGTCCTGAGACCCCTCAGCCCCAGGCAAATGGGAACAGTTGGTCACTCAGTTTCTGTAGGTGGCTGTGAAGGTCAGATTGAACCCACTTAAGGGACAGCCCTGAACACCCCATCTGTGCTCATGGGTTGACCAAGGGAATCCAGAGGACGAAGGGGTTTCAAGCCATGATGGAAAATATCCTTTCCCATCAGCGGCCTCCTAAAGCAGGGATCAGAACACCTCGCCTGGGACACCTTTTCTGAGGGACCCCGGTCCACGCTTTTCTAGCCCAACCTCTCCTCACCAGGAGAGGCAGGCAGATCTCACCTGCCTGTCACGAGCACACCGGGAGGCCAGGGCCTCTTCCTCAGCGTTTCCATGGGAAGTGGCTGCTGCTGGGCCCACCTCCCCGGCTCTCCACCCCCAGAATCCACTGGGCCTGAGCTTCCGTGCTGGGATGTGCTGAGGTCACCCTGACAGGAGGGCTGGCTGAACCAAACAGCTGCAGAGCAGCTCTCTGACGTCCCCATGTAGAGCATTTCAAGGATTCCAAGAGACCTCACAGACCAGTGAAGTGTGCCCCTCCCCTGCCTTTGCCTGTGAGGAATCCAAGGCCTGATTTTCATGATGAGTCACCACAAGAGTGAGAGCCGGGACAACTCCACTAGCCCTCCATGCAGCCCTCCTGTCCTTGATCTCGGTGGACATATACATTCAAGGCAAAGGCATCAAGGCACCCGAGCTAAAAAACCAGGTCTTACACCACCATTAGGGGTTGTGCCCTAAGGGTCTGACCTGGAGAAACCAAGGTGAGAGAACTTGGGGTGTGCTCTGTGGGAGCTTCCCCTGCCTCTCTCTGCTGCTATGTGCTGAGAAGGTGGGGCAAAGGGTGGCAACCCCTCACCAGCACCCTGTTCTCTGCACCGTCACTTCCTGCTCACGCATGAAGACCAGCCGTCCTCCAGTGCTGGTGGGGGCTTGTGCACATCCGCAGCCTATCCTTTCTAGGGTGAGCACCTGGTATGGGTGGGTGGGTGTTCTGCATGCAGGGCAGCTTTGTCTTGCTGTATATAAGGCTTGAGCAAGCGCCTCCACTTTGGGGCTCTTTCTAGCAGAGGGGGCAGCTGTCCTGATGGCTTGGTGCCCGTGAGGTGGAAGTTGTTTCTATACCTAAAACTGATGGCAACAGGGAATGTATTAGTAACAGTGGGAACTCCAACAGGAAAGCCTGTGTGTGCTTGATGGACCCATTCAGAAAAACTTGAGGGCTAGCTTCTGAGTGGGAAGCCTAGCCAGATGGGGGGGCCTTGCTGGGGAAGGGAGTGGACCAACCTAGTGGGAGATGGTCAAGTGAGGAGAGTTTAGGAGACCCTGCCCCACCCCCCAGTCAGAAACAAAACAGAGCCTAAGTTTGTCCCTGAATCTGCTGTTTCTGGGAAGTCTGAAGAAGGGGCAGTCTCTCAGCTGTACTCATGGTGCAGGTCATTTGAAACAAACCAAGAAATAAAACACAGATCCAGCCACGGAGAAGGTGGTATCAGCTGTGCTTTGTTTGTCCCTGTCCCCCTCCCTTCCGAAGGCTCCAGGCTGGCATTGCCATGTGGGAACTTGACGTTGTCTCCCAAATTTTGCATACAGGAGACTTGGATGATAGCCCAGGCCACAATTTAAGAACCAAGCAAGAGGTTCTCAAGACCAGAACAGTGTTGGGAGGCCACAGCCTTAGAGGAGCCAGAACCTGCACCTGCCCTGATCGGGGACCCCCTTCTCCCCCCCAGGATCTCCCCTCCCCTATGCAGATAGGAGAAGTGGCAGGGGATGGTGACAAGAAGACAAGGGCCCAGAATCCCATGGAACAGCACCAAAGAAAAGGACTGTGGAAAGATTGTTTTATTTTATAATAATGATAATATGGCTGGAATGGCTTCTTGAGATGTATATATTTTTAAAAATGGCAGTCCCTTCTTGCAGCGTTACCCACCTGTGTGTACTCCTGCCTCTGTATGTTCTCCCCCAGACCCCGTGTAAATCAAGCACCCGAGGAGTCTTCCATCCTGGTCCCATGTATCTGGAAATCTAATAAATAAGGAAAGGCCTACCTATTGGAGAATTTCTTCACACATCTTTCCAGGCTCACTGTCCTCTGGACAGTACCACCCTCAGGTCTCAGGCTGATGCTAGGAGAAGCCATCAGGAGGGCCAGCTCAGCCTCAGAAGTCTGGGGAGCTACATGGGCATTTTAAAAGTGTGTTCGCCAGCAAAACTCAGGAATGCAACTTGAGAAATATGGTGCACGTCTGAGAAGACATTCTACATGCTTTTTATGGTGAGGCACTCTATTATTTTCATTAATTCCAGAGAAATGGGACATCAGATACATGTGAGCAGAAAGCAATTGCCTTAGGATTATGAAGTGCGTCTGCATATGCACCTGCATAACGCTGACTGCACAGCCCATGTGTTGTTCCTGGACACACTCATTACCAGCAAGAAGCACGGGGGGCGGGGGGCCTGAAAGAGATAAAGAGGACTGTATCAGGATGCCTTTTGTTACAAGTAAAAGAAACCCCAGCTTATACCAGTTTACTGGATTTATTGCCTTGGATATATATGAAGTCTAGGAGTGGTGCAGGTGTCAGACGGTTTGATCCAGAGGTTTACAAAGTCAGCAGGGTTATGACTCAACTCTTCTGATCTCCCCAGTTCTGCCTTCTGTCTGCCTCACATTCAAGCTAACCTCTTTCTTGGTGGCAAGAAGACTGCTCACTTTTTATTTTACACCCTGGGGGAGAGAGAAAATCTCTTCCTACAATCACAGAAAATGTCTGAGCTTCATTCTGAACTCCAATAGTTTTTTGTGCCTGTCCCTTAATGAATCACTGTGACCTGTTTAGGGCAGAACCAGTCCCACTCCACAGCCTAGCTGCTACACAACAGGAAAGGAGCAGGTTGGAAGTCTAGGAAACAAGCCCCAAACTCCCACATATGTGGACAGCTCAGGGTCTGGTCAACTTTCAATGAGCCATTTGTTAAGTTGCCTAAAGATCTTGGAAGATAGGAACCATATGGTAGTTTGTAACTAAGAGCTTGCACATCTCACACATAAAATTTATTTGTTAGAATGAAAGTGTCCAGTTTCTGGATGACTTGAGTAACATCCCAATTCACCTTCATTATATCTGAGGTATGCATACTTGTGCACAAATGCATGCACATGCACATGCAACACACACAGCTGGTATTCATGCTGCTACTTAAAAAATAACTAGAAAGAGTCAACCATAACATTATGTAATGTAATCAAAGTAGAAATGTGTATTAGATTGTTTATATTTCAGAATTGCCTGTGCTACTTACATTCATACATATAATTGTGATCAGAATAGTTAATATCTCATTTTCAGAGACTTAACCATCTGTGTCTCCCTCTCCGTTCATTCTCCAGTCTCCCTTTTTTGTTAGCAAAAGAAGTGAAGTTTCAAAGAAAGGAGAAAACCTCAACTAATGGTCATTCGTTCATTCATTTATTCATTCAACAAATACTTACTGGGTGTCTACCCTATTCCAGGCACTGTTTTGGGTATGGGGGCTATATCAGTAAAGAGAACAAACGTAATCTATCTTCATGGAGTACACAGTCTATATTGGGGGGAAGAAAGAGACAATAAGACACCAGATAACCAAATTACATAGTTTGTTAGAATGTGGTTCCATGAGGAGAAAAAGCAAAGTATGGGGGATCAGAAATGGGGGGGCGGTGGATGTAATTTTAAAAGGCATGCTCCGGGCAGCCTCAGCAAGAATGTTACACTGAACAATAAGTTGAACAAAGGGAGAGTGTGGGTGTCTGGAGGAAAAGCTCTCCAAGCAGAGAGAACAGCCAGTGCAAAGGCCCAGGGGTAGGAGTGTGCCTGCTGTGTTCAGTACACATCGAGGAAGCAAGTGTGGCCGAGTGGAATGGGTGGGGCAAGAGGGAGTGGGGGACACGAGGCCATAGCAAGTGTGGCTTTTACTCTAAGTGATAAAATGAGGAACCAGTAGAAGTTCCTGAATACAGGAGTGACATGATCAGGCATTTCAACAGAAGCCTTCAGCTGCCGTGTTGATAACAGGCTGCAGGAGGACCAGCGGAAGCAGGAAGGCCAAGTAGGAGACCACTGGTGAGGTGACTGTGGCTTGGAGCCGGGTCATTTCAGAGCAAATGTTAAGAAGTGCTTGGAGGGCTGGCTGGTTAGCTCAGCTGGTTAGAGTGTGGTGCTGATAACTCTGTGGTCCAGGGTTCAATCCTTGTACCAGCCAGTGCCAAAAAAAAAAAAAAAAAAAAAAAAAAACA